>NW_017724316.1:0-37578 GCF_001865875.1 Lupinus angustifolius | reverse complement strand
TTATAAACTAAAATTACAAAACTTACTTAAATAAAACTCCTATGAACTAAGAACAAGAAGAGAGAACTTCAGGGAAGAATTTCTAGGCAAGATGGTGAATGATATGTGTGATATATCTCTTTTGATTCGAATGAAATGTGCCTCTATTTATAGAAGTTTCCTTGGAGCCGTTGAGTTGCTTGTTAGCACCGCTCAGCAGCTGACCAAACCCTTCAACATGGGTTTGGTCACTTGATCAAGCAGCTTTGTCACCTCCTTAAGCTTGACTCACCAAAGCTAGTTGTGAGCTATTGGGCCAGCTATGGTGAGCTACTCTGAAAAGCCTATGGTCGGCTACTTGAAGTGATGTCATGGGTGACTTCATGGTTTGCTTGATGACAAAGTCAAGTCTGGGTACACACTGCTTAGCACACCTGTAGCACGGCTAAGCTACTTGTTCAGCAGCTATAACCGTGCTAATTGGGACGTGGCCTGGTGCTTGCTGACTTAGGCATGAGTCAGGTTCACCGCTGAGCTGCTTGTTGAGCAGCTTGGGCGTGTGTCAGGCTCGTGTTTGGCCATGCCAAGCTTGAGTTCTGACCGTGTCAGGATTAGTCAGGTGCTAGGCTGAGCGGCCAAGCAGGACTGCTCAGCTGCTTGCTTGAGCAGCTTGGTCCAGGTTAGGCTGGTGTCCAGGTCAGACTGGTGTCCATGACAGCTTAGCGTGACTTGGTCCACGCTTAGCTGCCTGCTTGAGCACCTTGATTTTGACTTCTTTTTCTTTTTTACCATGAGTTTTTTTCTCTTTTCTTCTTCTTTCTAAGTCATACAAAACACATAAAAAAGAAATACAAACACAAGTATACAAGATTGTGAGATTTTATAGAAAAAGTATTGTTTTAAGTTGGTTTTTCTCAATTATGCTTAAGATAAGTGCCATAAAAATGTATGAAATTTAGATATATTTGGCACTTATCAAGCCATGAAAACATTACAACCAAAAATCCTAACAACAAAGATAATCTAATACTCAGGCTTAGAGTTGTCTTCATCAATGTCCATGCTACTCATCTTATAAGAGTGATGATCAAGTTCAAACTGGATTTATTGATTCTAAGCATGAAGAGCATCCATTCGGTTAGTGATGTAGCCTTGAAGAGAAAACAACTCATCCATAATCATTTGGTTTGAAGGCGTGGCAGTCGATGTGGAAGATTGAGCATGAAACTTAGGAAGTTGAGGTTTATGAGGGTTAGGAGGGGCATTTTCTGATTGATCAGCAGGAGCAGTCGGTCTATCAGTTCTATGCTTATAGGTGCGGTCATGAGGATTTAAGGAGAAGCCCATTTTTTGGATCACTTCGACATCAATCTGGCTTTCATGATGATTAAGAGGGACCTAGGTTTCACCAAAAGTTGAAACACCGAAATGTTCAAGAATATTAGTTATGAAGGTTGCATATGGCATGGGGCTTTTAGTTCCTCAAACTGTCCACATTTGTCTCATTATCATCTAAGTCCAATTGATTTTGATATTATATTTAATAGCATACATAAATTAAAGTTCTATGTCACTGATTTGAGAATGGTTTGAAAATTTAGGCAAAATGACATAGCTCATAAAGTAATGAAGCAAATGATCCTCAAGTTTGAGATGTCCAGCAGATAGGATATCTCTATTCTTAACAGTCTCACAAAAGCCTTGTTGCTTACGCATTTCTATTTCCCATTTTGAAATTCTACACGGAGAATAGTAAAAATCCTTTCGATCGTAGTTATCTCATTCACAAACAAGGTGGAAACCATTATGCTACCTTGAGTGGGTATGTTACAGCACAATGAACTAAAAGTTTTTAAATTCAAAACAATGTTTTTTCCTTTCACGTAGGAAGTAAGACGATTTTTCCGGAAGTTTAAGTTGCAGTAAAATACTCTAACAAGTTTAGGATAAATATCATTTGTTTCATAGGAAAAATCGAAAAGGTTTTGTTGCCGTAAAAGATAAGGGAAAAGAAAATCTTCCAACTCAAAGTTCTAGACATTACCGAATTTTGGAGTAAAGATGGTTCGTCCATGAAAGTCCTCTTCGAAGACTTTGCGTTGTTCATCGTTTGCGAGAAGTCATACTAAATCCAGAGGGTTGACTCCAAGGATGGACTCTCTTGCTTCTTTTGAGTCATGTTAGTGTGTTGCTTCTTTGTTCTTGAAGAAGATGCCATGGATTGGGTTTTTGAAGGTTTTAGGTTTTTGGGTTTGGTAGATTTGGGGTTTTTTGATTTGGTCCACTAATCACGAAAATGATGATATATAAGTGTTTTAGAATTGAAAATGTGATATGAATGGACACAAAAATCACTCAAAATAGATAAAAATGAAGATTTTAGAGATTGGGAAGGGTTTACACGAGTGAGAGAGAAAGAGGAAGAAGATGAGTTTGAAATAACGCAAAAAAAACATATATATACCTGCACAGAGTAATCGGTTACTCAGTTTAAAAAATTTCAAAATTTCAAACACTAGCTTTGAGTAATCGGTTACTAAAACTCTCGGTGCAACCCTGTAATCGGTTACTCTCCAGAGTAATCAATTATTGACCCCCAAAAATTAATATTAGTCATACTGATGCTATGAAAATGATTTTTGACCCAAAATTTGAAAGTTTTAAACATAAGTGAACACATTTAAGTACAAATAGGTATGAGATAAACATAATGAAGCACATATATAATCATATAAACATGTTAATATAGGTAAGCTTCATCAAGAATGCCTAATTCACGTCTAATTTTATAAAAAGGTTATTTAGCCAAGGGTTTAGTAAAAATATATGCTAGTTGGTTATGAGTATCAATGAATTCTACAATCACATCTTTATTTTGGACATGGTCCCTAAGGAAGTGATGCCTTATATCTATTTGTTTGGTTCTAGAATGCATAATTGGATTCTTTGTGAGGTTTATAACACTAGTATTGTCACATTTAAGAGGAGTGCATCCTAAGTCTAAGCCATAATCTCATAATTGTTGTTTAAGCCACAACACTTGGGCACAACAACTAACTTCTGCTATATATTCAGCTTCAGCAGTGCTTAGGACAACACATGCTTGTTTCCTGCAAGACCAAGAGACTAAATCATTTCCTAAAATATGACAAGTATCACTTGTACTTTTCCTCTCATATTTGCATCTAGCAAAATCTGAATCTGAATAACCAACCAAATCACATATACATCCTTTTGGATACCACAATCCAACTCAGTTGTGCCTTTAAGATCTTTCATGATTCTCTTAACAGGAACTAAGTGTGATTCTTTTGGTTTAGATATACAGCATGCACACAGACATACATTAAGCATGATATTAGTGCTTAGGACAACACATGCTTGTTTCCTGCAAGACCAAGAGACTAAATCATTTCCTAAAATATGACAAGTATCACTTGTACTTTTCCTCTCATATTTGCATCTAGCAAAATCTGAATCTGAATAACCAACCAAATCACATATACATCCTTTTGGATACCACAATCCAACTCAGTTGTGCCTTTAAGATCTTTCATGATTCTCTTAACAGGAACTAAGTGTGATTCTTTTGGTTTAGATATACAACATGCACACAGACATACATTAAGCATGATATCAGGTCAACTGACAATTAAAAATAAAAGAGATCCAATCATACATCGATACTTTGATATTTTAATGCATTTTCTAGGTTCATCTGTATCAATGTAAGTACTAGATCCCATAGGAGTAGCTATTGGCTTGCAGTCATCCATATCAAATCTTTTCAACAAATCTCTGCAATACTTGGATTGACTTATAAAAATTCCATTATCAAGTTGTTTGATTTATAATCCAATGAAGTAATTCAAATTCCCCATCATGTACATTTCAAACTCTCCTTGCATCATTTTGCCAAAATCACTACACAAAACCTCATTAGTAGAACCAAAACTAATATCGTCTACATAAATTTGAACAAGAAGAGTATGATGATTTATTTTCGTTATAAAGAGTGTAGTGTCGACCTTTCCTTTGGTAAATCCCTTTTCAAGTAGAAAATTTGTTAGACGATCATACCATGCACATGGAGCTTGCTTCAAGCCATAGAGAGCTTTCTTTAAGTTGTAAACATGAGAACGATGTTTGTAATCCTCAAAACCAGGAGGTTGTTCTATAAACACTTCTTCTTGAATATATCCATTGAGAAAAGCAATATTTACGTCCATTTGATATAGCTGAAAGTTTAAAGAGCAGGCATATGCAAGTAATAGCCTAATAACTTCAAGTCTAGCAACAAGAGCAAAGGTTTCATCAAAGTCTATACCTTCTTCCTGATTGTATCCTTGAGCTACCAGTCTAGCTTTATTTCTAACAATAATACCATTTTCGTTAGATTTATTACGAAATATCCAACGAGTTCCTATAATATGCCTATTTTAGGTCTAGAAACAAGTTCCCAAACTTCATTTCTCTCAAATTGTTTTAAATCTTCTTGCATTGCAAGAATCCATCGTCCATCCTCGATTGCATCATCAACCTTGGAGGGTTCTATTTGAGAGACGAAGGCCATGTTAAGACATGCATCTTCTAGCATTAAACGAGTAGTAGTACCCTTGCTAATATCACCGATGATGTTGTCAATAGGATGATCTCGATGAGTTCTCCATTCTTTTGGCAAATCAGAGTGAATATGCTATTCTTGAGAGGATAGATTATCATCCATTTTCAAATGCTCAGATTTAGTTGTAGAATCAATAATAGACTTTTCATTAGAAGGGGAACTTGGCAATTTCTCTTCATTAAGAGTTAGCACATCCTTTATCACAGGATTGGTTTCATCAAAAGATACATGAACAGATTTACTAGTAAGAGAGTAGCCTAGGAAAATACCTTCATCAACTTTTGTATCATACTTACCTAAGCTATCTTTACCATTATTTAAAATAAAGCATTTACAACCAAATAGATGAAAAAGAGAAATATTTGGTTTTCTACCTTTAAAGAGTTCATAGGGAGTTTTCTTAAGAATTGGTCTTATAAGAACTCGGTTTGAAACATAACATGCAATACTTACTGCATCAGCCCATAAATATATTGGGAGGTTAGTTTCATTCAACATTGTACGAGCCAGATCTTCTAAAGGCCGATTCTTTCTCTCTACAAAACCATTTTGTTTAGGTGTTCTAGGAGCAGAAGGAAAAATTGTGATTAATGGCAAGATCATCACAGAAATCTTCAAACGAAGAGTTTTGAAATTCTCCCCCATGATCACTTCTTATAGCAACGATTTTTAGTGATTTTTCAATTTGAACTCTTTTAACATAAATGCTAAAGGCTTTGAATGCCTCATTCTTATGAACTAAGAATAGAGTCCAAGTATATCTCGAAAAATCGTCTACTATAACAAGAGCATAGTAGTTACCACCAAAACATTTTCTCCTTGAGGGGCCAAATAAGCCCATGTGTAGTAACCGCAATGTTCTATCGGAAGAAACCATGTGCATAGGTTTAAAAGAAGTCTTTGTTTATTTACCCATTTGATAAGCACTACAAAGTTTGTCTTTAACAAACTTCATTTTGGGTAAACCAACAACTAAATCTTTCTTTATGAGTTTATTCAAATGCTCCATATGAATAGGAGCAATTCTCCTATGCCAAAGCCATGCATCTTGATTATCATTAGCAACTAAACATGTTATTGGTAAAGAGGAGTCTATGTCAATCATATATATATTATTTATCCTCTTACCAATGAGTTTAGAATTTTGAGAATTCTTACTTTCGATGATGCACTTATCCGTGTAAAATGCCACATTAAAGCCTTTGTCACATAATTGACTTATGCTAAGTAGGTTATGCTTGAGTCCTTCAACACACAATACACCTTCTATAGTTGTTGAGGGTGGCTTTCTAATTCTACCAACTCCAAGTATTTTTTTTCTTTGTTGTTATCAACATATGTGACATAGCCTTTGTCCCTTGGAGTAAGGACAGAGAACTTATTTCTATCGCCCGTCATGTGCTTTGAGCATCCGCTGTCCAAGTACCATAAGTTCCAGGCGGCTCTCAAATTATCCTGCAAAACAGGTTAAGTTTTATTATGTACCCAATATTCTTTGGGTCCTACATGGTTAGTACTTTTCTCAATCCACCTATAATAACCTAGGGGTACACCATATTTTCTAATCATGCAAGTATTTGGTGTATGCCCATGGTATTTATAGTATGTACATGTGGGTTGATGGTTAAGTATCCTAGATTTATCATTACTATGTTCAAATGCATGGATACTTTGTTTTTGAAAGTTTATCTTTGTTGAGACACTTTGTTTCTTAGAAACGTGACTTTTTGAATAGTCAAGACCTCTTCGGTCTGTTGAGTGACTTTGATCATTAATGATATTTTCTAGACTTTTACTACTCTTGTTCAGCTTATTAAGTTCAAGACTTAATGTTGAAATTTTATTTTCAAGAGTAATGCAGTTTTCACATGAAGATAATGAGGGTTTGTTTCTAAATGTATCTAATTCAGTTTTTTGTTTTAGAAACATTTTTGTGAGTTTGACATATTCATCATGCACGTCATTAAATGCAGATTGTAATTCAGAAGAATATAGTTTAGTGTTGTTTACCTCTTCATCATCAGAATGATGAGATGCCATAAAGAGAGATGTGTTTGTTCTTCATTTTCTTGTTCAGAGGTGGAACTGGTATCATTGTCTTTCCAAGCAATATAGGCTCTCCGTCCAGTCTTCATTTCATTCTTCCCTTTCAAAGAATTCTTTTTCAGGTTTGAATAGTCCATCTTTATATGGCCAGGCTTACCACATTCAAAGCATGTGAAGTTTCGGTTTGAAGTGAAGGTGTTATTGTTCTTGGTGAATTTTCTCATCTGTCTAGTTTTAGCACCATTGTTCCTTTTACAAGAAGACTCATGTCTTCCATCTCTTCCATCTCAGATTCATCTTCTGATGATTCGTATTTATCTACTTTCGCCTTGAGAGAGATATTCTTATTTTTCTTCTCTTGCTCTTTATGTTGGTCAAGTTGGTTGAATTCTAATTCATGTTCCTACAATTTAACAAACAAAGCAGTCAAAGACATTTTTGATAAACTTTTTTTCAAAAATGGATGCTACCTTTGGTTGCCATGTTCTGGTGAGTGGTCTTAGAACCTTCAAGTTCAAGTCACTATTTGATAGTACCTTATCAAGTGCAATAAGGTGATTTGTGAGGTGAGTAAACCTCTTTTGAAGATCTAGAATTTTCTCTCCAGATTTCATACGAAACATTTCGTATTCTTGAGAAAGAGTATTGAGTCTCGACCTTTTTACCTCCTCAGTTCCTTCATGTGTAGTCTCTAGAGTATCCCACATTTCTTTGACAGATTTTCAGTTTGATACTCTAAAGAACTCGTCAATGCCAAGTGTTGAAGTGAAGATGTTCTTTGCCTTGAGATCATATTGCACCTTCTTTTTATCTTCAACATTCCATGAAGATTTGGGCTTTACTTCCCTTACAATACTGACTACGGTGAAGGGTTCATATGGTCCTTCTTCAATTGCATTCCATATGTCAAAGTCTTGATATTCTATGAAGATTCTCATTCTAATTTTCCAAAAGTCAAAGCACTCTCCAACAAAGTTTGGAGGACGGTTGATGTTGGAACCTTCTCATAAAAATGATTTTAGGGCCATCTTTGCTATAGGATCAGATTTGAGAATAACTTACTCAAAAATAGCTCTGGTGTCAATTGTAAGACTAAGATTGCAACTAAGAGGGGGTGAATTGTTGACTTAGAAGTGTGGCAACTTTTTATGCAAAATCAAGAGTTAAGTGCAGTGAAAAAATTATGTAGAAAATTAACAAGTAAAAATCAAGAGATAAAGGAGAAGAGAGTACACCGAGATTTTATACTGGTTCACATTCTTGTCCACTGAAGACTACGTCCAATATTCTTGCAGCACAAGAGATTTCTTCACTAAATATTATGAGTTGTAATTACAATATCTCACCTTAAGACCTCTATGTACCTTTCACACTCACTAATACTTATGTCACTCTTGGAAAACACCTTTTCCAAGTGACTCTATCCCCTTTCTTATCACACCCTTGTGAAAGAAATATTTCTGAAATGTCAATGAAGAATTTACAACAATGGCAGGATTGCCTTTACAAGTTTGGAATGTAATATCACTTGCAATCTGATATCTCTTTGTATACTAAGTAATAATGCTTTTATAAGTTTGTAAAACTTTGAAACACTTTACTCCAAGCAACTCAAAAAATTCACTTTGAAAGTTTAAGAACAAGTTGCAAAAAGTGCAGAAAATATTTCAGAGAATTTTCAGAGTTATGTTTGAAAGTTTGTGAGAAGATTGTGTAAGAGTTATTTTTTTATTCTGAGTTTTATTGTCTTTAAATAGGCTTTCCAACCAGCCATAACACATCTTTGAAAGGGTAGGAATTGATTGGAATGAAACCATTTCGTTTGGGATGAAAATCATTCATTTTGAAATCTGGAAACTGATGCAACAACTCTAAGTAATTGATTACAGCCTTGAGTAATCGATTACCCAAACTCTTTGTTCAACTAGACATTTAAAATTTAATTAGAGTAATCGATTACAGCCTTGAGTAACCGATTACTCAACATTGCTAATTTGTTACTCACATACATTAATTGATTACCCTGCATAGTTTTTGTTGGGTAACTCGTTTTCTCACTTATGTAATATGTTACTTAGATACAGTAACATGTTACACACTATTTTTGAAAATTGTTTTATTTATACTTGAAGTGTTTCAATTTTCTTACAAAATAGTTTGAGCATTACTACTATTGTATATTCGAGAGTATAGGATAGAAGTACCTATTTAGACTTGGACTAATTTGTCTTGAAGTTTTGTCTTCTTTCTCTTAATAAGTATTCTTCATTTTCTTCTTTTTTGTGATGTTGGTGTCCTCATCAAAACTGTGGCAGGGTTAGGAGCAAAGATCTTCTTCACAGTCCATTTTGGGGTCAAATTAGTCTCTACCAAATGTTTTAAAACATGTTAAAAATAACTAATTTGACCAACATTTGATAATTTTGTAGATCATTTTAGTTTTTTTTAATTTTTAAGAAACCAAACCGATAAGGTCAAAAAACATGAGTAACTAAAATGGGTAATTACTATTTTTATAAATTTGTGGTCTCCAGTTGAGGTTACTCAACCGGTCATCTTCTTTGACAATCTTTGGTTTTCTTATTTTGATTTTCAACTTCTTCACACAACCATATTAATTTATTTTTTTATTAGTTTCATGATGTTAATTTTTTGTGTTGTTCGAGAAAAATAGAGATTATAGTCGAAAGCTATACAATTAGGTTAAATTTGAGATTGTAACTGAAAGTTGATTGACTTAAAAGCTATTTAATAAAATTAGTTGTTTAATTAGCTTAAATTTGTTAAATAAGAAGTTAGATTAGGGTAAAAATTGTGAGGGCTAAAAATGAAAAGGCAATTATTATAGGCTCTTAACATCTTATTATAACTTTTGGAATGGTATTTTGTTTAGTCTAAAACATATGTACATCCTTTGAGGAATAATCATTTTTGAGTCGGAATATCTACAACATTGTGGAGATAGCTCTATGAAAAAAGGTTTTTCTATACATAAGATTTGAAACCTAAACCTTAATTTAGGGGATACAAGAATGAATTACTCAAACCAACCATTAGTTAGAAAGGTACTTTACAATCTTCTTTTTTCCCAAATCCACAATAATTTTGAGCAAATAAATAAACTATAATACACCACAAGATAAGCCTTTAATTTATTTACTTTCAAAATATTTTGTTGGACTTTATTTTTTTATAACAAATTCAATGAAAGGATATAAATAGGTAACAGCAATTAATAAACTTAGTTTTATCATAAAAATAAAAACAATTAATTATTTTAGAATAAAATTTAATTGACGATTTAAGATTAAAATTGAAGCTACAAGAGATTGAGAAAAAATATTTTAATCGACATTCTTATTTTTTTTTGTGAAGTTTGCCCTTGAAAATTATTTCAATTGGCAAAATTGCAATATATTAAGTGTCAGTGTTTGAGTTAAAATACATTTTCTCCCTTCCCCCTTAAAAATGTGTGTTTTGATTCAATCTTAATATTTAATAAAATATGGAAATTGTAATTTTCTATGTAATAATTTAGTTTTGTTGACTCAGTTTTGAATATTTTAACCTTGCATATGTATAAGACAATTATATATGTTGGAATTATTTCTAGCACATTAATTCCACTAGAGAATATTAATTCAGGGTGTTATTTTAGCTTAATTATTAAAATTCTCAATTCAAGATTTTTGGAATACAATTGTGTTAAATCTATATCTATACTATATATAAAGGGAAAACATGGTGTAACTATCATGATATAATTTTACTTTCCTATTTTGCCCTTAAATTTTAATTTCTACAAAAAAACTATATAATCATATGTAATCACCACCAACTATTAGAGATCACTAAAATTTCTATATTTTCTGAAATGTTTTAGTTATAAATATTTCTTTTAGTTTGTTTTAGTAGTTGTACTTGTAACAAACTGTGCCACGTGTGCATCATTCCATCTCTTTAAATAGAGATTCCCCCTCTTGTAATAATTCAAGCTTCCATAATACAAAATTCAGTAACGGCCACATTCAGAGCAATTACCTTTTCTCCTTTTCTTTCTTTCTTCTTCTTTTTATTTCTTAGCTACATTTACATGGTATCATGCCTTCAATGGCTCATGTCTCTGAAGATCTTGGTTCTCCTCCTTCCATGCCTTCTCCGCTGCATTCTTCTCCTCCTTCTCTCACTCTTCCTCTTCCAACAACAAAACTTACAGAGCATAACTTCTTGATATGAAAACAGTTCACAGTTGTGGTTTTCACTTCTAATCATGCTTTTCGATTTGTTTCTAGTGATTATATTCCAGAACGATTTCTTACTGAAGAAGATCGTCTTCTTTGTCGCGTGAACCCTGTCTACTTAAGTTGGGAGGAGCAAGACCAGATGATTCTGTTGTGGCTCCTTAACTCGTTTTCCACAGATCTACAACCTAAAGTTGTTGGTTGTAGGCATTCCTTTCAGCTATAGCGTGAAATTAGTGAGTATTGTCATGCTTAAACGAAAGCCAAGAGTAGATAGCTTAGGGTGCAGTTGAAATCAATGGTTAAAGGTTCAAACTCTATATCAGAGTATTTCATGAATATTAATGTAATTGTTGATTCTTTACTTTCCATAGGTTCTCCAATAACCCTAGCTGAACACATTGATTGCATTCTTGATGGATTGTCTGAGGAATATCAAACTCTCATTACTACGGTTGAGAGTGAAGAAGATACTCCTTCAATCAATGTTCTTCAATCTTATTTGTTGACATTTGAAGCTCATCTAGAAAGAAATCATAGTAGATATGTTTCTGATGCTCTCTCTGTGAACGTTGATGTTGCTTCTCCACCTAGTCCTGTCTCCATCAATTCGCAAATGAATAATTATCCTATTAAGTCTCCAATTTCTCCTTCTATTCCTAGGGGACATAATGATGGTCTTCCCACTCACTTTCATGGAAATACTTTATATAGAAGCAATTTTCATGGTAATCGTGGTAGAAGAGGTGGTTATAGATCTCGTGGCAGTTCTGGACCACGTGGAAGCACGTTATTTTGTGACTATTGCAATAAGTATGGACATGAGATTTCCTATTGCTATTATGCACTATCTACCTATGGACCAGATTACTATGGTGCTCCTCCTGGCTATGGTACTCCAACACCTAGACACTACTCAAGTTTTACTCCTCGTGCTCCAAGGAGCTTGCATCACTATCCTAAGCCAAACTTTCCCCATCCAAGGGGATCATATGCTGGCCACTATGATCATTTTGCTCCTGATCCTTACTTTGGACTTTCTCATCATGCTGCTCAAGGTCCTCCTAGTTCTCACGGATATCCTCATGGTCAAGGTCAATTTGGTTCTCATTATGATATGACAGCATCAGCTTCTAGCAGTGCACCTAACAAGATCAATCTAGTGTGGTATCCTGATTCTGGTGCCACTAACCATCTCACATCTGATCCTAGTTTGGTTCAATAGCCTAATGAAAAGTTCACCTCAGATTAGATTTACTTGAGTAATGGTTCTAGTATCCCTATCTCTACTTGTGGTAATTCTAAATTTCATTCATCTTTTAATCCACATGTGTCTCTATCTCTTAAGAACCTTCTTCTTGTTCCCTCCACCACTAAAAGTTTACTTAGTGTTTCTCAATTTGCACAAGACAACAATTGTTACTTTGAATTTCATCCTCATGTTTGTTTTGTCAAATCCCAGGCTACTGATCAGGTCTTGCTAAGAGGTACTCTTACTCTAGGGGGATTCTATGCTTTCATGATCTACTGCCTTCAATACCTTCAAGACCTTCTTCTACTTGTTCTTCTCAACAACAGTCTAGTAGTACTGTAGTTTTTCCCTTTTCTAAGAATAAATTTTTACACAATACTCTTAGTAGTGGTTCTTCTTATTTCCTTTGGCATTATAGACTAGGTCATGCCAATGAAAAAGTTGTTTCTAATGTTCCCAGCCACTGTAATATCTCTCAAAGTCATAAAAGTGTTTTAGATTTTTGTACTGCTTGTTGTATAGAATGTCTCACAAACTTCATGTTGCTGATTCAACTAATAAATATCCTAATCCCTTTGATCTCCTTTATGTTGACTTGTGGGGACCTGCACCTATTGATTCTATAACTGACTTTAGATATTATTTCTTTCTTGTTGATGATGCCACTAGTCACACTTGGGTATATTTGTTGAAATTAAAGTCTGATACAATCACCTTGTTTGACACATTTCTCACTATGATAAAAACTCAATTCACCAAAACTGTCAAATCTGTTCAAAGTGATCGGGGTAGGGAGTTTAGACCTTTTACCACTTATCTCACTAAGTTGGGTATTTCTCATAGAGTAGCTTGTCCACATACTCATCATCAAAATGGGATAGTTGAGAGGAAACATGGGCACATTGTGGAGATTGGTTTGGCCTTATTAGCTCATGCATGTTTACCTCTAAAGTTTTGGGATCATGCTTTTCTAACAGTTGTGTATCTTATTAACATATTACCTTCTTCCACCCTAGGTCATAAATCCCCTTATACCCTTCTCTATAACATTGTTCCTGATTATATCTCCTTAAGGATTTTTGGTTGTTCTTGCTTTCCCAACCTTAGGTCATTCAACAAACATAAGCTTGATTTCAGGTCCTCTGAGTGTACCTTCTTGGGCTATTCTTTGTCTCATAAAGGGTATAAGTGTCTTACTATTGAAGGCAAGATTATCATTTCCAAAGATGTTGTATTCAATGAATATAAGTTTCCATATGCTACCTTCCTTCAGTCCTCCCCTTCCTCTACATATATTCCCTCACCTGAACAAATCCTAGTGTTTCACAATCCATCCTCTGTTCCCTCACATACCTCTGCTTCTGTTTCCCATTTCTCCTCTGGCCCCCTACAAATATCCCAATAAGTTCTCCACATTTTCAACATAACACAGATCTCAGTATCACTACTACACCTACTGAGTCCAATGAACCTGAGACTGTTGTTTCTCCTATTTTTAGTGACTCTAGTGTCATTGTTCCATCCAGTGAGTCAAGTGAACCTGAGTCTGTTCTTAGGTCATGTCGTCCAATGCAAACCAGGTCAAAGTCAGGGATATTTAAAACCATTTACCCTACAGCTTATCTAGCTCATATTGAACCAACTTCAGCCAAATTTGCCTTGATTGATCCTGTTTGGCCTCAGCTATGAAAGATGAATATGATGCTCTTATCAAGTCAGACACTTAGTCCTTAATATCTCTACATCCCAACAAACAGGCTATTGGCTGCAAATGGGGTTTTAGGGTCAAAGAGAATCCTGATGGGTCTGTTAACAGGTACAAGACTAGGCTAGTTGCAAAAGGGTTTCATCATAAGCATAGTGTTGACTACAATGAAACTTTTTCTCTTGTAGTGAAGCCTATCACTGTGAGCTTCAACAACTAGATATTAATAATGCATTTCTCAATGGCAATCTCACTGAAGAAGTCTATATGCAGCAACCTATAGGGTTTCAGGATAAGAATAAGCCATTGGTTTGCAAACTTAATAGATCCTTATATGGCCTCAAACAGGCCCCTAGGCAATGGTTTGAGAAATTAAAGGCAACTTTGTTCAAACTTGGGTTTAATATTAGCAAATGTGATAATTCCTTGTTCATTCACACATCTACTACTTACAAGTTGTTTGCCTTAATCTATGTGGATGATATTATCATTACAGTATCTTCTCAAACTCACATCAGGGCTTTTATTGACAATCTCAGTAGCACTTTTTCTCTTAAAGACCTTGGCACTTTTGACTACTTCTTGGGTATTGAAGTCAAGTATCTCAAAGACAAGTATATTCTACTATCACAGTCCAAATATATCAGAGATCTCATTAAAATGGCTAATATGTCTGGTGCAAAAGCTGTTAACTGTCCTATGGTGTCTTGCTGCAAGTTAACAAAGAATGAGTCTAACTATGTTGAAAACCCTTCTCTCTATAGGTCCATTGTTGGAGCACTTCATTATGCTACTATCACAAGGCCTGATATAGCCTACTCTGTGAACAAAGTATGTTAGTGCTTAGCTGCTCCTTTAGAAGAACATTGGAATGATGTAAAAAGGATACTTAGGCACCTAAATGGCACTCAGTCTCATGGCCTGCACTTACAGCCAGCTAATCCTGCTTCACCCTTGGTTTTTAAGGGTTTTTGTGATTCATATTGGGCATCTGATTGTGATGATAGAAAGTCTACTTCAGGAGCTTGTGTTTTTGTTGGATCTAATCTAGTCACCTGGTGGTCCAAAAAGCAACAAACTATTTCTAGATCCAACACTGAGGTTGAATACAGAAGCTTGGCTCTTCTAACTCAGGAGTTCATGTGGGTGTAGTCCCTTCTCACTGAGTTGAAGTTTCCCTACACTGCACCTATTCTACTATGTGACAATCTTAGCATAGGTGCCATGGCACATAATCCAGTTCTCCATCAAAGAACAAAGCACATTGAACTTGATTTGTTCTTTGTTAGAGAAAAGATCTAAAACAAGACAATTGAAGTCAAGCACATCCCAACCAATTTTCAGACTGCATATGTTCTTAATAAACCTCTATCTCCTACTAGATTTCACACTCTAAGAAGACAGCTTCAAGTCTCCAGCACAGATCCACCTTTGGTTTCTCAGGGGTTATATTAGAGATCACTAAGATTTCTGTATTATCTGGAATGTTTTAGTTATAAATATATGTTTTAGTAGTTGTAACAAACTATGTCACGTGTGCATCATTTCATCTCTTTCAATCAGTGTTGTGAAACCCGAGCCAGACGTCAAACCGGCAGAGGTCCCGTATTAGGTTTAACTGGTTTAAACGGTTAAACCGTTCGGTCTGACCGGGTGATTTCGTACATAATTAATAATTTTTATTTACAAATATATAGTTATATATAAATGTAAAACTTTATATAATTAATAATTATGTATAATTATATTGAAATAATACCTCTTTATCTTTTTTTGGACCGTAGTAAAACAAAATATTAGAACATTGTCCCATTTTTATTTTATTTTTAAGTGAGCCGTCCGGATTTACTTCCCGGGTTAATCTGGTTTAACCGGGTTTAACATGGTCAGACCGGATTTTTTCTGGTTCAAAGCGGTCCAACTCTCATTCGGTTAAGACGGCAAACAAGAGCCACTTTTAAGTCCGGTCAGACCGGTCGGACCGTCCGGTCCGGTTCTAACAACACTGCTTTAAATAGAGATTCTCTCTCTTGTAATAATTCAAGCTTTCATAATACAAAATTCAGTAACTGCCAAATTCAGAGCAATTACCTTTTCTCTCTTTCTTTCTCTCTTCTTCTTTTCATTTCTTAGCTACATTTACACCAACATATTAATCACCCCTCTAATCTTATAATAAAACAAAAAGTTATAATATAAAGTATCACCAATAAAAAATACAATATAAAGTATACTCATTACCAAAAAATATTCTAATTCTCTAAAATAAAATATATAAAATTTGAATAATTGATATCGTAAAAATATGAATTTGGGTTAGCAGACATGAAGTGCCTGTCCCCACTAGTATTTTATAAAGAGAATTTAATTATCCATAATAATCTTACGAATAGAATTAAGTTGGTACATGTGGCTAAAACGAAAACACACTATTTTTAGCAAATTCATTCGTCAGAAAAAGATGTATATAATAATAATAATAACAACGTAAGAATTTTTTATACTATCATCGTATTATTTACTATTGAAGTTTTATTATCATTGACTTTTAAATATAACTAATATATATAAATAATATATTGAATGTGTATAAATAGTTGTACTGTCAATATAAAGATATTATATTTTTATTCTTTTGTTTTATTCATTATTATCAACCGTGCATCTTAGTCAAAATAGCACATCATACATTCTCATCTTCAACTCAAAGAAAGCCTTTAACTACGAAAAAAGGATAAAATCTACTTGAGGTATCAAAGTTGGATTTGGTAGTCAACAATTCCAAAGGCTTTTAACCATCAAAGAAGACTTTTTTTGTGGTGCATAAACATATCAAAGGAGACTGTGTCCATTGATAGACACAGTCTCAACTCTTAACAGGGTGATAAAATAAAACAAATGAAAAATAAAAATAAAAAAATTTATCTTGATCATATGTATCCTCCATAAGAAATAATTTTGGAGTCCAAACATATGCAACATGGTTGAGATAGCCCTCCCAAAAACGAGAATCATAAGGTGGTTGTTCTATCTCGGTCATCACCGGAAATTGTTCATTCGTCCCGAGCATAACATTCATTACCCCACATGATCCCTATTGCCCACCTCAAGTGGACCCACTTGTTACAGAAGCTATAAATGCTCCTTACACATCATTAATACCTCTGACCCATCATTTAATGCACATCTGGCTCACCATTTAATGCGTCGCTGACTCGCCTTCAATGTTAGATAGCAGACCGTCTGCCACGCCGCCTGCACATTCCGCATGTCCCCGACAATTCGACAAGAGCAGATTCATAGGACAAGAAAGGATGACATAAGTACGTTCTTTATGCCCGTTAGATGCTGACCAATGACCAGATGTCATCTTAGCATTCCCTAAGCTCTATAAATAGGAGATTATATAGGAAGTATAATTAACTTATTACTCTAACTTATTACTCTAACTTCTCTCTTATTTACTCTCATTATCTCTCTAGAATACTCTATTAACTTAATCGTCGGAGAACCTTTTCAGGTACCTCCCCCAGCGGGTCCAGACGATAATCCGACCGAGTCACTTGATCTCCTACATTCTACCGGACATACTCTATAGACCATCCGTCCTCCGCTTCCGAACATCCTCTCTTAAAAGTAAAGAACATTGGCGCCGTCTGTGGCTTACATACAAAATGGTGACCACCCGTAACCAAGCTCAACCACCTAGCCATGAAGAACCACTCAACCTGAATCATGACACCCCTTCCATTGAACCCCCACCACTAGTCCAACCATCTCACCAGGTTAGCCAAAGCATCCTCCCCGACCCGGGTAGCCAACACCTCATCACCCTCGAGATATTTAGCCACAGAAGCAGGCAAAACCACGGCCTCCCGAACCCTCCTCGGAAGATCGAGCATAGGCAGTGAGTCCACCTTCTCCATTACCCCAGGGTTGTGTAGCCCGATCACCACCACATTGGGAACTCGATATATGAAAGAAGGCTTGGCGTGAGTCTTTCATTTACCACTACTAGGGGTTTTCCCCTTAGTAGGCTCCTTCGTACGAGGAGCGAGGACCCCGCAAGCACAATCTCTTCCCTGGTTAGGTCAACTGGGTGGATATCACTTAGAGTGAGCATGGCCGCCGCTTTAGACTCAGAAAGATGAGGTACCAAAACTATCGGTACGGATGACTCCCCACGAGAGGATTCTACATGGGCAAGCGAGTCAAACCTCACCGTTTTAGTAACCTTCGCACTCTTCCTCTTCAGGGCAACCCTCCTCAGAAGATGTCAAAACCAGATAAACAATACAAAAAGATGGGATAATATATGCATACTACATTTGTGAACCCAGATGCTCACCAACTTCAGCCTAAAAATATGATCTCCATGGACCAACTTGTAACAAACTACAACTCGGCCCTCCTTAACCCAATTTAACATCTCATCTGCCACCTCCATTTCCTGACGGTTCAGTTGGTCATATAAGAAACTGAAGGACTTGGCTGGTTTTTTAGGGATTCTCATGTTCCAAGAAAAGGGAAATTGGGTCTACCCATCGGGCTCATACGCCCACAAGTGTTGCTCGCCTACAACCTTTACCCAGAAAAAACCGGATTTCCATCCCTTAACCAATCCCTCGAAGGGTTGGAAGAAAGCAAGCATGTTTGCATATTGAAGCGAGGTCCATCCGCGCCGACCTGTGTCGCTTTCATCTTTGTTGGAACTGTGCCCCACTAGGAACATCCAGAAGAAAATATGGAGCGTGCACGAACATTCCATGACCTCACAGAAAATCTTGAGGGCCCGGATAAACCCCAATGAGTTGGGATGAAGTTGGAAAGGAGTCACTTGAAGATGCTGCAACACCTGGGCGACCAGTCGTCAAATGGAACCTTCACCCCAATCCGGTGACATAAATACTCGTACATGTAGAAACTGTGGCGATCATTATTCTTCAGGAAGATATCCTGACAAACACGCTCCTTTTTGGTCGGACGCACCACGAGATACCCTCGGTCGAGTAGGCCAACATTTCTACTCGAGGTTGTTTATTTGCCGAGTAGAAATAAGGGCTACCTATGACCTCTCGGTCAACCCACCAATAAGGAGATTCTGAGCCCATCATCTCCAGCGGAAGTGTATATTGGTCAGTGCGGTCGACAAAATTCCTCCTCATAGATAACTTGTCATAAGAAGAAGTATCACACTCCGAACTGGATATACTATCCAAGACCTGACCCTACTTCTTGTAAAAGGCTGCCTGGTCGAGGACGGTAGCCTCGTCCCTCTTACCTCCCACCCTTACGTCGCGCAAGAGGGCGGATAACGATAACCATCGAGGTCGCCCCTGTGTAGACTGATGCCTTTGATGACAGAGACTGAGGGACGCAAATATCGGCGGGGGCCTAGACAAGGCCTCTAAATCATTGGAACTAGATTCCCCGCTGGTCATAATTAAAAGAAAAATGGAAAACAAGAAGTGAAGAGGAATTACCGTTTGAAAAAAGCTTGAAAGAAAGAAGACTTCTAGATGGAGAAAATACGCATGGATTCAAGGATGATCGAAAACTCGGCAAAAAGATAGAATGAAGAATATGGGAATAAGGAACCCATATTTATAGGAAAGACCCAAGCCCAGATCTCCCTAAAAGCCCAACTTGAAACGTGAATCTGCCCATTCAAAATCACCCGAGAACAATCTAACGGTAGCATAGAAATCCAGACGACAGAACTAAAACGAGCAGACGCGTCAAACACCCACAATCACCAAAAAAACACTACTAGTCCTCCACGTGTCAGCCTAGAAACAAGTAACCATCATGACATATCCCTATACCTAAACCATCTCCGGTCATAACCGGTATATCTCCAATCCACTCTTATAGTCCACCAGCTCGGTCAATCCTGACCAACCTAGTAGACTGAGGGCAACTGTTCTATCCCAGTCATAACCAGTATATGTCCAATCCACTCTTATAGTCCACCAGCTCGGTCAATCCTAACCAACCTAGTAGATTGGGGGTAACTGTTTTATCCCGATCATAACCGGTATATCTCTAACCCACTCTTAAAGTCCACCAGCTCGGTCAATTCTGACTAACCTAGTAGACTGAGGGCAACTATTCTATCCCACTCATCACCGGACAATTGTTCATCTGTCCCGTCATTACCCCTCATGATCCCAATTGCCCTCCTCAAGTGGACCCACTTGTTACAAAAGCTATAAATGCTCCTAACACAACATTAACACCTCTGACCCACCATTTAATGCACCTCTGACTCACCATTTAATGCGTTGTTGACTCGCCTTCAATGTCAGATAGCAGACCGCCTGCCACGCCACTTGCACATTGCGCTTGTCCCCGACAATTCTACAAGAGCAGATTCATAGGACAAGAAATGACGACTTGAGTACGTTCTTTATGTTCGTTAGATGCTGACCAATGACTAGATGTCATCTCAGCATTCCCTAAGCTCTATAAATAGAAGATCATACATGGAGTATAATTAATTCTGATTCCCTCATTTATTGCTACACTTATTGCTCTAACTTCTCTCTTATTTACTCTCCTTATCTCTCTAGAATACTCTACTGACTTGATCGTCGGAGAACCTTTTCAGGTACTTCCCCTGACGGGTCTAGACGATAATCCGACCGAGTCACCTGATCTCCTACATTCTACCGGACATACTCTACCGATCATTCATCCTCCGCTTCTGAATATCCTCTCTTAACAGTAAAGAGCAGTGGTCAAGTGGGAAGGATGAAGAGTTTAGAGAGTAGAATGATAAAGAAGTTAAAAGTTCACATCTCACTAGCCATAAAATATTGACATTTGTTTATAAATATTCTCCCAACAACGATTTTTTCCTCCCACAACACAATAGCATAAATCCAACTCATTTGGTTTGACAAACAAGACATTTTTTTCTCTGATCACTGATAGATTATATCGTACTAGCTCAAAAGGCTCTCTCAATCCTCTAAAACCATTGCTTCATAGTCATATATGGGTGCCTAATCCCATATTATTAGCTTACTTGTTATTGACCTTCCATTTTGGTTCAGTTTGCATTAATGAGTTTTATGATTGAAATTGTTCATAGTCACCCAATGCTATTCACCTTTAATTGAATATATAATTAAATCTATTCACCTTTAATTGAATATATAATTAAATCAAAGGTATCAAAATTGAATGAGCCGTGTCATGTTTCAAGTCCAGCAGTTTGGATTAGGCGTTGCTCTATTCAATTATAAGCAAAAAGTTTTATATAGAAGTGTAAAGAGTCAACCATGTTAATATACAGTCAATACAATATCCACATTTAATTGTTATACTTATATTTAAAATAACTACGGTTAATTATAAACAACAGATGTTGAAATCACAGTGTAAAAAACTTAGTCATACATCTTTTTTCTCATGATTAATTAGAATTTAACTTAAAATTATTACTATGGGGAGATCAGATACCCCAAATTTCCACCATTCCACCATTTTGTTTTAATTGATTATCCCACTTTTTATATCGAATTTTATTACCACTTGGTTGATACTTCCAAATAACCATGCAGCAGCTTACAAAATTAAGCTGAATATAGAACATGAGATATGATATTCTTAATTTTTGCACAAATGGGTTAAGGAGAAAAAAAAGGAAAAGGAAAATAAGATAGCATGATCACATCCAATATGAAAATAAGAAACTTCTTATTTGAAAATAATTATATGACAAGAACAATTGATACAACACTATATATTGGAACAAAGATCAAAATCGATCAAATGAATGTGGACTTATAAGGGACTCTTCAAGTTCTCTAAAGCCTCTGTAGACAACATCTGTTTGGTTCTGTGGAAGGGCTAACCTCCGCACTTCAGTCATATACCTGAATGCAATAAATCAACCATATCAAAACATCACTTTGACATAAATAATGGACCTAAACAAACCGATATAAATAATATACAACAACATCCAAGCCTTTTTCCTAACGGTCAGATTCACTATATTGATCAAGCAATGTCATTGTGTCTATTATTTTTGCTATAGTTATCCCTGGTCTCTCTCTACTCTTATGATTGAGCTATCCTTTATCTAATCTACTCTTCTTTTACTTCCCAAAGCTACTCTAGACACATGTCTAAACAACCTAAAATGGAATTCTAATATTTTGTGCCATAAGTTTTACTCTCACTTTCTCTCTAATGTATCTATCGTGTCTAGTGTATCCAATATCTCCTCATTCAATACAACATTTTCATATTTGCTACATTGAGTAAATTTTCTTGCTGCCGATAAAAAAACGAGTATATTTTCTTGCTAGTATTTAACCACTCAACATTCAGTCCTATAAAAACTAATAACAATTAAAAAATGGAAAATCTGAGCTCTCAGCTAATTTCCAACATATATTGGGATTTGGGATCAAGGAACAGATGCAAAGGCTCCTATTGATAAATATTATGCCTACAAGAAATGCTAATAGAAAACAAGATAATAAACAAAAGTATAGAGAACCAACCTGTTTGCAGAACTAGTTATCTTATCCCGAACTCCTTGGCTAGCAACTGTTCGTTCCAACGAGAATCCTCCCCCAAGTATTAGGGGAGACCCAGTGGCACCAGTTACCACCCTATGTGAATATACAGACATGGCCCACTCGCGGAGTATCACGAGGACGGATCTCAGCATACGTAATCTAAGATTTGGTGAAGACAAAATAACACCATTTGAAAACAGTTGATCATATGTGTTCAATACAGGTTCAGCTGCACCCTTACAAGCACCAAGAAGGGATCTTGCAACATCTTCATCTCCAACGGTTTCAACTCCTGAACTTAACCTCTCCTACAGAAATTTAAAACATACATACACAGTTCATAAGACGAATAATTCTAACAAATCCTGCTTGCCTAAAATAAAGGTGTTCTAGAGAGAAAAGAGGGAGACAATAATAAAATATAAATTGGCATTAACATTCAAAACAACTATGTAAGTTTTACACAAATTTGGGAATACATACCAGTCCAGCCTTCTCTAGATGAAGACAAATAGCGTCAAGTGGTAAAATACCTCCATCACCCGGATAAATGTGGGGCCCGACCCTCTTTACTACTGAGCAAGCTTCAGCGATGCCGCCTCTTGAAATAGCTTGATCAATAAGTCTAGCCCATGTTTCTCTGACAACATTGCTGTCAGCACCACCAGAATAATTGGCAAAGTACAGCATTTCCAGGCATATCTAAAAGAAAAGTAGGAGAGGAAGAACTGTTAACGATTTTATAAAGTTCTCAAATTTGACACAGTTATGGCAATCTTTTCAACAAGAATAACACTTAATCACAAACTATCAACAGTGGCAGATACAACTAAATCTATAATGCTTCATTTGGTTTGACAGGAAAGGAAAGGAAAGAGAAAGGATTTGACAGAAGAAGTAGCACAACTTCCTTGCATCTAGTTTAGTACCATCAGATTATTGGAAGAAAAAGGTGACACATAATTGTCAATATATTTCATGGTTTGATGTTTAAAATAAATAAATAAATTGAACCAATTAAACTAAATAAATAGAAGAAAATCAAAGGAAAACAGGAATATAAAAAATACTATTTAATAAATTGTCAAATTGCATAGAATGGGTAGTAATATTATTTTGAATTTTGAAATAATTAAATGATGGTGAGGGCCTCAAACCCCTTATTTACCCCTCTTCAAAGAAGAACATAACAATGTCGGGAGCTTAACTCATTGGCCTGATCCTTTCCCTTCTTCAGAATGACTTCAATCAAACAATGCATGAAAGTAAATTCCTCAGACACATGAACTACAGCTCAAAGACTTTGAAGGACCCCTAGTCGCATACACATTATCAAGCCCTTAAAAATATTAACTTGTGCAACGCTAATAAACAATATGAACAATTAGAAGAGAAAACTCCAAACTAGTGTAAATATAACTAAAAACATGTGAACAACCAAAAACAGAAAAACTCAGACTTTGAAGGATCCCTAATCGCTTCGCATGTTATCAAGCCCTTAAAAATATTGAACTTGTGCAGAACTAACAAGCAATGAGAACAATAAGAAGAGAAAACTCTGAACTTGTGTAAATAAAACTAAAAGCGTGTGAACAACCAAAAAGAGAAAGAACATACTTCCCATAGCTCAAAGGGAACAGCATATTCATTATATAACTGTGTTATGCTCTTTACATCTGATGATAGCTCTTTGGCCTTCTCACGTGTTGCATTTGCAAAATCAATATTAGTAGTTGAACTGTCCTCAGGAAATAAACCAATTTCCATGGAATCAGACATGCTAGGCTCAGACCTCGAAGCCGTAGCCTCCAATTCCTCTTTGATTTTAATCTGAAATCGAAGAACAGCAAGCTTCCCTTCAAGCAAGTCTAGGAATCCACTATCAATGGAACTCCGGCTAGAACCTACCAACCCATCACTATCATTTGCATTTTTTGCCTGTATTACCGCATTACTTAGGTATTGACACCTGAATTTTACAAAACAAACAAACTATTATAAGGTGTCCCAGAAAGCAATTCGAAACAATTGTAGTAATCGCAATAGATTCTAAAAGAACAATGTGAGGTCTAAAGTGGAAAGATGAAAAGCTTGAATACATGTCAAATGCAGTCTTTTGCACAATAATAGGTACAGCCTTACAACTTAGAGAATTCATGTCATCCAAAACAAATACAAAGCAGACTTTATTTAGGAATGACGGTGAACCAGTTTCAATATTTTTATACAGTCAGATCAAGTATAAGCTTTAGCACCTTTCAGTAGTGTTAATGAAAGTACAGCTTAATAAATCTATCAAGCTTCAACCTTGATTAGTGTGTATGGCATTATTTTACTTTTCTAGAAGACTAGAAATAACTAGCTTCAGAACTGCTTTGGTTTTCAATTTTATTTTCAGGGAGTGCATTTTGAACTATTCATTTCAAACACAATACCATTCTTTGCCTGGCAAAAATTCAGTATTGAAATCAAAGGTAAGCTTCAACTGTGGATAAGGGTTTACTAAATTTGGTCTATCCCAACCAGGTTTGCAGCAATATGGCGACAAAACTACTCAAAAGGCAGAAGCTTCAAAGGAAACATAAAATGAAGGAGGTAATACGGACAACAAAATTAAGAAACTGATTAACCTTTGTTCCAGATTAGGAACTCCACCAATAGAGCGCCTTTCAGCTAGCCTTAGCAATGCATGAGCAGCAAGCATATGTTGCCGCTTCAAGACATAATACTGTGCCAAAAGTTCATAATATTTGACTTCATTAGAAGTCATAGGTGCTCCTGATTGCCCCACTGGAGAAGTTGTTGCAGTCACAGCACGAACCTAGTAGACCAAAAACAAGAGGAGACCATGAAGATAATTAGAAAAACACATTTTCTCAGAAATGTTATGAAAATATGACAAGTGTGCAACATCTTCATGGAAAAACATATGCAATCAAAATTCTAATACAGTATGTGTGCCCTTCAACCAAGTGAACACCAAGCAATTGACAAATTGTTGGAGAAAAGGAGGCAAAATAAGCAACCTCGTGTATGGGTCTACGTCCAGCACTTTGCAAGAAAGGCAATAGATCAGGACCTCCATACTCTAATAATTCATTCTCAAGACCTAAATCAATCATAGCCTGGTAAAGATACTCATGGAAAATTCTGTCAGGAGATTGGACACCAAGCTGAACAATCTGGCATATGTATTTTTTCCGAGAGGCTGGATCAAGAAAAGATTCTGAAGCAGCAGATCTGATGGGAGAGCCAAATTCCCTCTGGGAAGTGTCACCTTTCAGAGACCGCAAAGCCCTGATAATTATCTCATAGCATTGTTCGCGCTGAGAAAGTGCTTGTTGTCTGACAGTTGCATCAATTTCATCATTATAAGCATCACCTGCAGGGTCGAGAGCCTGTGCCTTTTGAAGAGGTAGACGCACTACAGCTTCATAAAATCTGCACTTGGCAAGTATACTTGAGTTTCTTATCGAAAGCTCTCCAATCACAGGCCATAAAAATGGAGGGGTGAGAAAAAATACCTTAAATCCTCAAAACGTTTGCAAACAGTTCTTAAGTCTGTAGATTCTGGAACTTTACTTAAGGAATTAAATGCTTCCCTTGAAAGATTCTCCTTTTCCTCAGCATCTATAGTCACAGCTGCTCTCTCCAAAGCTTCCACAGCTAAGAAGAACTTGTAATCGGACTCTTTATAGTAGCTTGGACAACCCTCTCTTAGTCTCCTACTAATATCCTCTACAGTCCCCCTGCCATCAGGACCAGTATAATACTGGAGCAACATATGATATTACATAAAACTAAGAATTAAAGAAGGGGTATATCAAAGTTCATTTATAAAGAGAGAGAAAAGGAATGCCAATGTATAAAGTTCACAGATGAATTTTCCTACATGGTCTCCCTAAACCTTTACCTCCATTAGAACAGATATAAGTCTTGTTGCAAGACTGTCACCATCCTCGGAACAAACTAGTTGACGAAATGATAACTGAACTAATGCTTGTTGAAGGTTAGCATCAAATCCCTGAATCAGTCGAGTGACATGATGCTGCGAAAGAAGTTGAAGCAAAAACAGGGCTTCACTAGATCTAAGAAGTAACTGCCTAATGCATTCCATTGCCCTCACCTGTATCAATCAATATACTTAAATGAGAAACTACACTAATAAGGCAACCTAATGCAAAAAAATTATAAGGTAAGCCCACCTCCATGGCCGCTAATTCTGCAGGACTATATGGCAACCTTTGCCTTTTATTAGTTGTTCCGTTGCCATTGGACTCCGTATTTCGGTTATATGCACCAAATAAATTTATTACCATATTTCGATCACCAGCACCTAATGCTGAACCACTGCCATATAGAATGGAACCACTCACATCTCCTAGACCTGCTACACAGCCATAAAGTCCCCTCCTCTGGTTCCTTCTAGATCTTAAGAATTTCTCTAAAGATCGGAGTTTGAGTTCAAGGAGTTGCATAGCCCCGACAGAGAGTCTGCATAGAACTACTCCATTTTCAGATAACGTGCCTGAAGGACCTAAACTGCCTTTTACAACCATTACAGGAAGTTCCCATAGAGGGAAAAGCAATCTAGATGAACACAAACAAAGCCCTTCATGCGCACCTGAAAAAACAGGCTCAGCCTCCTGAACAACCTGCCCCATGCTAAATCCACCAGCAGCAGTTCTTGTGTTTGATAATGCACTACTGCCTTCAAGTTGTGGCATTCCAACAACTCGTGGGTCCTCAAAAACTTCAGCTGCTTTCTCAGAAATAACATTGCTAATAAGATTTTCAGAATGTACTATTCTTGCAGCTAGCATAAGGCACATTGCAGCTGCCTCGCCAGTGCCAAAACGATTGAAGAAATCCTCTAAAACTGATCTTGGAGAGTTGGACTCTAACAGCCGCCTTAGAATGTCCAGTGGCCTGTTAAAAACAATTTCCATCATGCCCATTGTGCTGAAAATGACAATCCTCCTCCTTGGTAATATATGTTGTGTTGAGAGGTCTCCCCTTGCCCAAAGCTTCCCAGGCGCCCTTTCACATGACTCCATTGAGCTCTCATAACCAGTAAACTCAATTTCTGAATATAGGGACTGCACAGTAGCTGCAGCATCTGGAAAAGGTAAAACATCTGCAACAGAAAGCATCCGGCCTTCAACTGGTAAAGAAGATACAGATTCTCGTAATGCCCGGGAACTCCTCGTATTTGTCCCTAGGTTACCTGATGGTGTTGACTGTGTGCTTGAATCCCTGTTCAAAACAAGTAGTGAAGGTATATTTGGAGGTGATGCATCTGAAAGGATAACAGTTCCAGCAGAATAATGGGCCGCCTCAACTTTCAGAGAGAGATCCTCATTCTGAGGTCTACCAGCAAGAGCCATGGCTCCAAAGGTAAGACCACCACTAACACCCCAAGGAGGAGCAGGCCTTGTTGTGACAACCTTTAAACAGCTAGGCTTGTGATGTTTGCTGTTGAACCCAGTCAAGCCTCCACTAGAAGGAGAGGTAGATAGGTACATCCTTCTGCCATCAGATAAAACAACAACAAGATGTAGCCATTTGGACTCAACGGAAGATACAGGTGATATGCAAACAATAGATGGCTTTGGAGATCGACCTGAGCCTCTAGTTCCTGCTGATTGTCTACCTCCATAATGGGCATCCTTCTGATTGACAAGATTCCTTTCTTCAGCTACTTTCTTTAATGGGCCATCACCATTTGGTCCAAGAACATAAGCCTGAAGCTTCATCTCTTCAGTTCGTGCATACAGTATCTGCCTCTCATTGTCAAAAACCATTTCAACAATGGGGTCAACAGTTGAAAAATTGAATACATTTGGAATAACCCATCTGCAAATAACAACCAACATTAAGTTACTACAGAATTAGGAAACAAACATTTAACTGGGACAAAAGATAACTTTATAAACCATTTACAAATTCCATATGCAATTCTAATATAAAAATGAATAGGAAATTATAAATAGGTGTTTTGGCTCCTTATATTTATTTTTATGTTTGACAGCTTGATCCACTATCCTTAGTTTTTTCTTCAATTTGATCCTCGTCAGACTATAACGTAAGTGATGACATGCCACTCATTGGTTGTGCCATGTCATATTCATGCCATCAGAACAGCAATATTGCTAGTGACGCATCATCACTTGTGTCAGGGTTTGTAGCAGAACTGTGATAAAGGACCACACTGGTAGACAATTTGCAAGATAGAGAGCAAATTGAAAATGAAAAAGGAAAAAAAATGGGATCAAATAAGAAAAATAAAGATAAAGGCAAGGGATCAAAGAATTAATTCAAAGTCAAGTAGCACAGTCAGTGACTTGTATACAACTTCAAGATTAAAGAGCACAAAGTACCTTGAAATTACGCTTCCTAAACCAGCAGTAATACAGGTTTTTTTGCAGCGCTTTTGCCACCCTGAACCAGACGAATAATTAATCTCATAAATGTGGCTATCACGACCAGCAAGAAAAATACGACCCTTATCAGTAGATGATACGCAAGTCATTGTAACCCCATCAGATTGTACTGTATATTCTGGCAATGGCTGTAGTGAAACTTCTGCAAATGGATCAGAGCCATCTGCTCCTCCAGAGCAGCACACTCCTACTAAGGTCAACTGATAAAAAGAAAGTCGTAAGAAACAATACTGCTTCCCACACAAGGAGATCTGGAAATAACATACTGCACATGGTCCATAGGAAACACTCATAGAAAACTCTCGACCGATGAAAGAAAAAGATCGTATAACATATTCTTAAACAATGCTAAGCAGAATATATGGAATATCAAACAAAACCATTCCATTAAAGTATATAAACATTTTGCAAAAGAATTATGTTTTAAGAACACCAATAATGTGAACATCTCATTTACTACCTAACTTAAAAGCAGGAAGGTGCCACAACAAGTCAACAACCAAACTGGAATTTGGATTGGTTTTTCTTTATGGTAGATAAATTCAGACACTATTCCTTGTTTTTTTATGTTAGTGGTTATGCTTTTGGAATTTTCGTAAGGGGATTTTACTCGTAGTTGTACAGTAGAATTTAAGAATCTTGTGCATTGATAATATTTGTTTACATTTTCCACTTACCCTCTGGTCTTTTTTTATTATCCTAATATTTCCCTCTCTTTTTCATTATCCTGAATATTTCTTTAGTTATTTAGTGAAAAATGCTTTAGTTGCTGGTAGTGAATTATCAAAGGAAAAGTTAACTGGCTATAGTTTAGCTGTCATCCTTGAAGTAATCCTCCAGGTTCCGAGGAAAATAGTAACCTTAACGTTGGCTACACAACAACATATCAATAAGGACACTTTTCCCATACCGAAACTGAAATTGAACTCTTCTAATCCCCTTTCTACTCTTGAATAAGGACTCAAACAGTGAGCAATTTTCTCCATGATGGCCACATATCAATGGAAGTGAAGCCCCAATATGATCCTAAATTTGACAAATGACACCCCTCCATGGACACAATCCTTACATACAATTTTTTGTTTCTTTCTTTTTACTTATAAAATACAGAACAGTATACTGAAACCACCGCATTAACTGAGCCAAAATTATAATTTATCCAACCATTTTATCAAATATTGAATGCAACTAGAAATAAAAACAAAAATAATCCGAATTCTAAGTGGATAACCATGTACATATGATCTTTATCAATGCTAATTGGAAAAGTCTAGGGAAAGTGGCTATTTTTGCTTGATAGCCAGCAACGCAAGGTACTCTTCAACCACACATAGTGAGAACCCAACAAAAACACATTGAAGTATCTATCCAACGATTAAGAAATGCTCGATTTAAAGGAAGAATATATCATTCTTGAATGAACAGCATGCAGATTCAAGTCAAAAGAACTGTTAATATGAATAGAAAACCTACACATAGAATGCTGCTTAGGTGCCAAAACATAAAATGGTTAGTACCTCAACAGGTGTCGCTAAAACCAAAAGGTATTGGATAGCTTCAACAAAAACACCAGGTTTTGATTTTGCAAGACCAACAGCACAAATAGCTTGTTCCTCTCCGCTATATTCAGGACATTGACCATCCCTAAGGAAGCAGCAATGTTAGATTAGAAGCAACACAGCACGTATACATATCAGTTTCACTGAATAGCTTTGAAGGTTTTAAGTTAGAGTATGATATCGATAAAAATAATTTAGCCCCCAAAAACAACCCCTCCCCGATTTTTTGTACATTAAATAAACAGCCAAAATAATAATCAAACATAAACAGTATATCACAAATCAAGAGTTTAAATAGAAAATCAAAGAAACAAGATGCATAGTACGTTATCCGTGCAACATTTATACAATAATTGCTCAAAACTAAAAGCTTAAACTATTGCGAGAGTAACAAGACCAGCTTTCATTGAAAATATTAGCAAGGGACATGTCTACTCTCAGCATTTAAACTAGGCAGAATCCAAAGCTATCTTTACGGTACTTACTTACCACTTATCAAAACGCCAAAGAAACAATGAATTGTCGACAGATGCCCATGCCCTACGTATTTCGGGAAATATTCCACAAAAAGCAGTTCCTTCCCCACCGGCTGCATTGTACCTTTCAATGAGTACAGGGGGCAGCTCCCATGTATTTGCAACCTCAATTGAAGGGGGCCACTGAAACCAAACCGAATAACACAATAAAATGAGTGAAACTGAACCCCCTAACCCTACTAATTAAAAACACTGCATTGCCATTATGACAGTATACCCAAATGCCTGAACTCTCCCACAGGAATATGACTTATTCACATAAAATTAAACACACTAATGAAATAAGTGAACTAAAAATGCGACCCAGTGCACGAGATTCCAGATACCGAGGTCTCGGGAAAAAAGGTGCCGCCTTAGCGTTGCAAATGAACAGACTGTTTCCGGAATTTAAACTTATGACCTGGACAAACAACTTCATTATTATGCCGAGACTCGCTCGATTAAAGGTGCTTACCTCCTTGGGGCTAGTGGAATAAGGATGGCTAGTGTATCTAGAAGCTTCTAGGGATTCTTCAAGGTCAATATGAGAGGAAAGTTCGCGAGCAATGCGATCAGTGACAACGAGACCAGCATTGGTGACATCACGCATCACGATTTCTTCTTCCCACGACATATCTTAGTGCTTATTACAATTGGAAACTGCTTCAAGGTGGAGAATGGGTGAGTGGTGAAATTGAAGAAGATGGATTGAAATGGGGAAAATTTTGAAATTCGAAGAAGAGTGGGAGAAAGTGCGAAGTGGAAATGAGATTTAGGGTTTTGAGAGGAGAGTTTCGTAATTTTAAAATGGCGGGGCAGTAAAAGCTGCTTGTTTTTTTTGTTTTTTTGTTGCTTCTTGACCATCCAAAAAAAATGGAATAAATTAGCTGAAACTAGCTTAAACATAGCTTATATTTTAGGTGATTAGGAGTAACATATAGTATCTTAAGATTAATATATAGAGATATAAATATACTTTAGGAGTGTAACATGTTTAAACTATAAAATTAATGAAACCGAACTGAACTAAACCATAAAATTTGGTTTGGTTTAGTTTTACGGCTCTGTTCAATTATTTTTGTAAGAAAACATTTATATTCAGTTCGGTTCTTAGTTTTAAAAATTTAGGAACTGTTAAAACCGAATTAAACCACATAATAAAGAAATAGATACTAGGAAATGATATTGTATTATTGTTTAAATTCTTCAGCCAATTTTGTAATTAAATTATCAATTTTGTATGAATTATAGTGTTATATGTGTTAATAATTATGAATTGTAAATATATATATATATATATATATATATATATATTATTACAAATTGTGGATTGTATTATTATATTTGTGATCATTTACTTTTTTCCCATAAATTATATAATTGTTATATGTATTACTAACCAACAATTATGAGTATTAATTTTTGTACTCATATATACGATTCATTTTTTATAATAATATTAATATTTTCTTTTTTATAAACACAAATTTCTCCTATAATAAAATTTAAATTTCCAGATTTTTTATAAAAAATAAGAAAAATTGTGGAACTGAACTATTGAAGAGTGGTTTGTTCGGTTAATGTAGTTAAACTTGTAATTAATTGAGCTACACTGAACCATATATTTGTGTTTATTTTCATCACTAAAATAGACAAAATTAAAATCGAACTAAACTTTTACACTCATAAATATTCTATTATATTATAAGAAAAATGAATGTCATTTCTTGATGATTTATAAGATAATATATCAATTTTCACTTATAAACTTGAATTATTTTATGGTTGAATTAAGAAGGGTATATGCTCGGCCGACGCAGATCTATTCAGGGGAAAGAGGGAGCAATTGCCCCAAATTTAAAAAAAAACTGGTAAGTTTTTTTAATACAATTACTCTGTATACTTTATTAAAATATTTATTTTACCCTACAAGCTAGTGTTTAAATTAAAACCTGATTTATCAATTTTGAACGGCACACATTATTGATAAATAATTCTATTATTCTTTTCATATTGTAATACAAAGCCACACAATATTATAGACTTATAGCAATAACAAAAAATCAACATTGCACCTTTGAGAGTACATTTTTTAATGTGCTTTTCTCACCCCAAAAATTTGTTACATGATTCTCCTCATGCCCACGAATTCATATACTTTTTGTAAGTTATTTTCGTCAATACTTTTTTATGCAATATTCTTATTTGCTCAATTGATAATTCAGTATTGCAGTATTATTATGTCATATTGGGGTGCAGTTATAGATATTGTTGACATATTCTGAATTTCTATTATAATATATATTGATTGAGTCATTAATCAATATTAATTTCTTATTGATAACATTAATATTTATATTGAAAATAAAATAACTGAAATTTTTAGAGTTGATTCAATCATCAATGAGTTTAAGTTGACAATTTAAATGAATACATATTTTTTTAATATCTTTAGTTATTAACTAGCGAGTTACCCGTGCATTTGCACGGGGTAGTATTTCTTGTCGCATGGTTAAGAACATACATATTTTTTGTCTCTCTAAGTATAAGAAAGAACTTAAAATTTTCTTATTTTGAAATTGATATATCCTTCAAAATTCAATGTTCCTCGTTGTTCAACTTGACAAAGTTTAAATATATATAATATCATAGTATGAAAGAACTTAATTTTATGATGTGGAAAAACTAACAATTGTAAATGAGTTTAAAAATTGATGAGTTAATAAGCTGAATATATGGCCCTCATTAGCATGACACATATCAATAGAATCAGATTTGTTGTGTTCTTTTTCATCACCTAATATTATTAAGTTTAAAAATACTTGCATCAACAACGTAATAACTGATTGAATTGGAATATAAATATTTTTACTTGGAATTAAACTCAAAACAGACTCATTTATTTGATCAATAATTTCAATAGTTGATTCAAGTATTGTCCTTGTTTCTAAAAACTTTTCATTTTTTAGTGATCTTCTAAACTTGGATAAATACTATGAACTATGATATCTATTAGATTATCAAAATTAACAAATGTATATATCATTAGATAGGGAATGACGTAGTTATGAGAATTGTAAAAAAAATATATAACTCTAACTAATACAGGTCAATGTTATTATATTTTCTGTTGAAGAGATTATGTACAATAATTAATAGTTTATTATAATATTTTAAAATTGTAACATTGTCTTGATTATATGTTTTCATCCGTACAATTTTTACACAAGAATATTTTAATGATCTATAAGGAATGATAGATGATACATAAAATGATTAAATGATATTAATTGATAACATTTTAAAATTTATTTAAATATGTAATTATTACATATTTCATTTACTATATTTAAAATATCTTTTCAGTTTCATAACAAATTTAATACATAAATTTAGGGTAAAAATTAAATCATCATAATTAATGCCAATAATTCATTAATTATAGAAAAAGAAGCATTTGAGAACTATCAAGTTTTCTTTTTCATTAATATTAAAAATGATTAATTTTATGAAATAAATTAAATATCATCAAATTTCTTCATTAATTATAATATTATAGTTCATTCTATTAATACTACGATTGAATTTCTAATATTAACGCACTTTAATGATATTAAATAAGAACATTTTAATATCTATTTAAATAATTAGTATTAAATATTATTATTTTTATGAAATAAATTCACTATTTATAATTTTTTAGCAAGACAGAATAACAACAAAGTTCCTTATTAATTATAATATAATAGCTCATTCTTTCTACTAGTACTAAGATTAGATTTATGTTATTTATATTTTTTAAAATGATTAAATAATATTAATTGTGAATGTTTTAAGATCTATTTAAATTCATAATTACTACATATTTCATTCATTATTTTTAAAACATATTTTTTAAAGTTTCATAACAACTTTAAAATATAATTTTTGAATAAAAACAAAATCATTGTTTTTTTATTGGCAGTGGTTATGATGTTAGTATTTTTGTGGGCGATACTCGAACCTTCAATCTCATTCACTCCAACCATAACCATCAAACTACCTTATAATTCATTTTTTATTTTATTTTGAATTTGCTATGGGGTGTGAACCCACAACATCATTCATTATATTTCTTAAACTTTATCACTTTAATCATCATATCACCTTATGACTCACCATCCTTGTTATATATTTGTTAATATTCATTAATTACGTTATATATTCCATAATTGTTACGAAGATTCCTTATATATTCTATAATTGTTCTGATAATTTACTATTATAGTTTTTAATTTTCTTAATCTACTATCATTAATATTTTGTTTATGTTATATTTCATATTGTTATTATTATAATATAGCAATTGTAAAATATAATTATAAATTTATTAATTACATTATATATTCTATAATTGTTACAAAGATTCCTTATATATTACATTATTTTGTAATTGGTCCTCAAATTTGTATTATATTTTTGTAACTGATACAAAAAATTCCAAGTGTTCTATTTCTTCATGAGTTTCGAATCATATGTTATAATTCTATCAATTTATATTCATAATGAGAATTGCTTAAAATTTGGAAATCATAAATAATTTAAACAAAATATATTTCCTATTGTTACTATTATATTGCAATTGTAAAATTTAATTATAAATTCTTTATATACTCCTTAATTATATTATATATTCCATAATTGTTACGAAGATTCGTTGTATATTCCTTAATTTAGTTTTTCTTTCTAATATGTCATGGTTTATGTTGTTAATTGATTCTTTCCATTTTTGTAACTAATCCACATATTTATACACTATTTTTGTAACTGATACACTATTATGTTTCTTCATTAGTTTTGAATCATACGTTATAATTCTACAAATTTATAGCCATAATGAGCATTGCTTAAAATTTGAAAATTATAAATAATTTAAATAAAATATAAATTCAATCTATTGGTTATCACAATAAAATTCATTAGTTATATTTCTACAAATTTATCTCCATAATGAGGAATGCCTAAAATTTGGAAATCATAAATAATTTAAATAAAATATAAATCCAATAAAAATAAAGATATTATTCTTCTCCATATATGGGAATGTCAAAAAATCCAGAAGCAAAGAACAAATATATTATATTATGTTGTTGGCAGCCCAAATGATACAAATTTTTAAGTAAACAATAAAATAAAGTAATGGTGTTTAAATAAAATTTCCAAAAAACACAAATATTGAGTTAAAATGAGTATATTAAACAATATATATATATATATTAAAAATCATCAAATAGAGAAAATAAAATACAAAATCTACAAGTAAGAGAATAACTAACCATGAAACAAAAAATGAAGGTATGAGTAACTAATTATGATTCTTACCTTATTTTAGAGATGATACAATATAGGTGTTTCTGAAACATGCAAAACAAGAAAATTAAAATGGTGATTCTTTGAATAAAAATTGTATAAGTAAAATAAGAGATGCATAGAGAGAAAATTAACCTGCAAAAATATTTTAAGTGAGAACCAAACTACAAAGAAAGAGAAAAAATAATAAAAGTAAGATAACATGAAGAGATAAATATATTAATAACAAAAATAAATATAATATTGTAAGTGAATGTATATAAATGGAGATTGAGTATATATCATAGGTTTTGAAGGTTTGGTCTTCCTTGAGGAAGATACATTTGCTTATCATACGCTAAGGAAGAGAAAGGTTGGAAGAACAGATCTACAAAACAATGAAACCAATGAGAATATATATACAAAATAAGGAAATCAATGAAAAAACAACAAAAAAATCAATGATAAAAATAAGAACAGATCTGTAAGATAAAATTATATCTTCAAAATAAACAAAAAGATCAATAAAAATGTACTTTAAATATCAGATTTACAAAATAAGAATAGATCTACAAAACAAATAAAAAATGCACTTTAAAGAGAACGATTGGAGGAAAAGAAAAGGACGATGATGAAGAGACATAATGAAATGAAACCATAGAAAATGAATTGTTGGGAGAGAAAGATTGTTGGAACTTGGAAGAGAAAGAGAAAGTCATAGACCTCAATAACAATTCAAATGCAATTTAAGGTGTAGTCATAAAAAATGCAATAATTATTTATTAAATTATTACTATAATTAAGAAAAAGCAAATATAGTATAGAAATATACATATGATTACCATGAAACCATTCAGGAGGGAAAAATGAAGGAGAATGTGACATGTGGCAAATGATAAGGTGGTAGGAGTTATTTTTTGTATATAGGTAAAAACCATTTAGGAGAGAGAAAAACGAATGAGAAGGTGACATGTGACAAATGATAAGGTGATAGAAGTTTTTTTTGTTATATAGGTAATAGATAGATTAATGTTATTTAGAATTAAGAGGAAATATGTATTTGAGTTACTCATGTGTTCCGACCTTACAAGTTTAGTCCCTCAAAAATTGAAAAGGTTGTATGTGAGTTAAATTAGTCCATTTTAGGATCAAATTAGTCTTTATCAAGTGTTGTAAAACATGTTAAAAAAATTTATGATCATTTTGGATTCTTAATTTTTAGACGGACCAAACTAGTAAGGTTGAAAAACACTAAGGACTAGAATTAGTATTTACTCTATAATTAATATGTTGTTTTAAAACGTTGAAACAATTATATATATATATATATATATATATATATGTTAATA
>NW_017724315.1:0-237 GCF_001865875.1 Lupinus angustifolius | reverse complement strand
TACTCTTGTTGTAATGATCAAACATTCATAATAAGACATGTCAACTGACGAATCCCTCTTTGGATTGATTCATCAGTCACACGTATAAAAACTTTGGAATTATGACATGTTTATCATCACAGGTGTATTGGTATTCGGCCAAATATTAACTTTCCTTTGGGCCAGCTAATACCCGCATGAATGACCATACACACTTCCATCCATTATTCCTCATGAGTTATATCCATGAAAGAGGTC
>NW_017724314.1:0-12373 GCF_001865875.1 Lupinus angustifolius | reverse complement strand
TTCATCAAATCAGAAATTGACTGAAGGTGTCTACACTTATTATTATTTCATGACACATATGCCCTTTAGCCACCAAATTAATTACTTAAGATCATTTTAATATTTTGGCTAATTACATAATGGCCATAACACAATTATAGAATTATATTTGTGACCCATAAATTGTCAGAAATTCCAACATTTGTTGCCCAAACTAAACATCTTGCCAAAACAAAGTCTCTAAACCATCTCCAAGTTCTCTCCACAAATTCTCCTCCAGCCAATTGCCATCATCTCCTTGTAAAGAACCAATTTTAGACACGTCCCTCAACCATTTTGATGCATATGTCGAAGAGGAAAAAACATCATCAATGCAATACTTAGAATTTATGACTTTAAGCCACAGAGCATCCGGATCCACCAATACTCTCCACCGCAATTTTCCGAATAAGGCATCATTAAACCGAGAAAGATCTTTAACCCCTAAACCCCCAAACCTTTCCGGTTTACAAACCTCAGACCAAGCTACCCAATGAATTCTGTTAAGATTTCTCTTATTACTCCAGAGAAAGGACCTCTGGAGAGAAATTAATTTAGAAATAACCTTCTCCGGAGCTTTGTATAAGGAAAACATTTAGATAGGCATGTTAGAAAGAACGGAGTTTAAGAGAACAAGTCTCCCTCCAAAAGAAATATGCTTACACTTCCATAAATCCAATCTATTAGTCATCTTATCAATAATATCATGCCACGTTGAGTAGTTATTAGGATTAGCACCAACCAAAATTCCTAAATAAAGAAAAGAAATGGAAGAAATCTTGCAAGATAAAAAGGAAGTAGAAGTTGCTAGAAAAGCATCTGAAACTGTTATGTCAATCAAATAGCTTTTGTTGCAATTAACCTTTAACCCATAAACCAACTCAAAGAAACAAATAATACTCTTCATGCACCAGATATTACTAACAGTCGGTTTACAAACAAAGATAGTATCATCTGCAAGCTAAAGATCCGTAACTACCACATTTTGTCTCCCCACCTTATAACCTTCAAAAAAACCACCAGAGCACGCTTTTCTAACCAAATCAGTGAAACCTTCAACAATCGGTAAGAAAATAAAAGGAGCCATGGAATCCCCCTGTTTAATACCTTTAGAGACTGAAAATTACATGGAAGAGGAGACATTAATCAACACATACATAGAAGTTGAAGCTAAGCAAGCATTAACCCACATTCTCCATCTAAGTGAAAAGCCCATTCTATCAAGCATATAATCCAAGAAATCCCAACTAACTAAATCATAACCTTTTTCAAAGTCCACCTTGAAAAGTAAACAACCATAATTATCTTTCTTAGTCAAATGAATAACCTCATTAATCACTACAGTTGCGTCAAGGATGAACATACCCGAGATAAATGTCGATTGAGAAGATGAAACTAAGGAGCCCACCACCTTCTTCAACCTCCTCACCAGAATTTTTGCAATAACTTTATAAAGAGAACCCACAAGAGAAATGGGCCTGAAATCTTGATTTTTTTTTGGGATGTTTTTATCTTGGGGTTCAAGGCATTGAAAGAAGTGTTCAAACCTTATGGAATCTTACCATTCACATGAAAGTCCCTAATAAAAAGGCCAATACCCGTTTTTAATAACTCCAAAATTCCTGAAAGAATTTCAAGTTGAACCCATCCGGTCTCAGACTCTTATTAGTAGCACAACTCCATACAACTGCTCTTATTTCTACTTCCGAAAAAACCTCATCAATAGAATTGGCTTGGCGAATGGAAAGACTAGAAAACTCCACTCCATCTAAAGAAGGATTAGACATCGAAGATTTTTGGAATAGAGACCTGTAATACTTTGTAATAGTGTATGCCACAACCTTCTCCTCATCACACCAAACACCATCAACCCACACCCCCAAAATTTTGTTCCTCGTATGCCTACTATTAATACAAGCATGGAAGTAACTTGTATTAGCATCCCCTTCTTTCACCCATTTAGTCCTAGCTTTCTGAGACAACCAAGAATTTCTATAAGAGGTTGCAGTCCATCACTCAGCCAACAAATTCTTCTTAGCCAAATTTTTTTCCGACTCCAAACAAGTAATCTCACCATCAAGGTTAATCTTTTGGATCTCTTTAGAAAGGTTAGCAATTTTGGTATCAAGACAACCAAAAGAATCTCTATTCCAATCTTCCAATTTCATCTTTAGACATTTAAGCTTCTCTTTAATCACATAAGCCGGCCAACCTGAAATATTTGTCTCTAACCACCAATTTTTCACCAACTCCATAAAATAGGGATGATTAAGCCAACAATTGTTAAAAAGGAATATTTTATTTGTCTCTAACCACCAATTTTTCACCAACTCCATAAAATAGGGATGATTAAGCCAACAATTGTTAAACTTGAAAGGAATATTTTTATAGAAAGTGATAAAATTGAACACATGTCATAATTTCACTGACATGAAGATATAACTTATCTTCTGTATTATAAAACATTTTATCCTCTTAAAGACAATGTATTACTTATGTTGAGTATCTTTGCCAAACATGAGTTTCCATACTACTCACAATAAACTTTTACATAGAAGGAAATATTTTTTTGTGTGACTCTGCTTACAACTTTCAATCATTTTAGTATCTTCGTCATATTCCATATTTTTATCTCTCATTCAAATTAATGCTTTTATTTTTCTCATAAAAATCTTAACTTCATGTGTTTCTCTGAAAATAATTTTTTATGGTTGTAAGAATTACATTATTACAGTAAATTGTGTAATTTATATTTTATAAAAAAAATTAGAATAGTATTAAAATACTTATACACATTTTTTGGCAAAAAGAAATAAAGGAAAAGTTCGCAAACTCCCCTTAAATTTTATGAGTTTTGCAAGTAGATACCACAAACTATTTTTTTTCAAAATTACTCCTTAAACTTTAACTATTAATGAAATGTATCCCTACATAAATAAAATTTTAAATTGGTAACAATATGTATACCAGCAATCCTATGAGCTTATAGCAACAAACATTCAAGCACATACCTTAATACCAAGTTACCAACCTCAACTACCTTTTCTGGAATCATTATCTCTTCAATATGACCAATTTCCACCATTTACATACTGCCATCATTGCCTTGATTTGATGCAAATGAATTTTGCTCCAAATCTTCTCTTAACTGATGTGCATAGAGGGAGATGGGCAAAAAACTCTAAGCCATGAAATAACACATAGTCCAAAATAGTTTATACCATGTGTTAATTCCAATTTCATTGTTAGTAATTTAAATTTTTATGTATGTAGGAACCAATTTCACCAATAATTAAAGTTTAAGGATTAATTAGGAAGAAAAAATAGTTTGTGGTGTCTACTTGTAAAACATATAAAATTTAAGGGACTTTGTGAACTTTTCCCTAAAAATAATTAGGTACTTAGATATATTTGTGAAAGAACTAATTCAAATATGCAACTAAAAAATATTCTATAGAAAAATATTGTGTTAATTAAACTCTATCCGCCTTAAAAATATCCGAGAAGTAATTCCAATTTCTGTTTAAATTAAACCACATATGGCTATTGCATGTTTTTTATCCGATAATTATTATCCAGTAAATAATGTTGCTTTAAATAGTTATTTATATGTTAGACCTCAAGTGTGGTATAATGTTGAAGTTTAATTTCTATAAACAATATTTGTGTGTGAACAATTATATTACTCTAAATGGTTGTATGACAAGTAAAAAAAATAATATTTTATGAAGGAATTAAATGGTTAAGAATTAGGAGGATGATTTAATAGAATCTTAACCTTCACGATGATACATAGATTATAACAATTATTAAACAATCTATAATATTTTACAAAGTGGACAATCATTATTTTAAAATATTTATAGATTAAATGTTTTTTACATTACTTTTTTACAGTCACTGATGTGTCTGTCAACCCATTTCCTATCGTTTGTGATGTGTATTTTGTATGTTATAAATGACAAATATAGTATTTTGTGTTAAATGTTTGTAATTTACAGTTGAATTTATCCGATTGGTGTAATGTTCAACTTTTTTAAATACACTTTCAAAATAAGAAGATAATAATGGTAAAATAGAGAATCACAAATTACACCATGGTAAAGTGATTGTTTTATGTTTTCCATTTATTAAGTAGTATTTATTAAGTAGTATAAATAGATGTTCACATACAATTGTCATAACAAATACGTCATTTCTCAAATGAAAACATCCTCCAATATGTTGTTGGTGTTTAAATTTCAAACATTAACTTATATATGCATTTATTTATCACTACAATCACTAATTTGTTATAAATTGAATCTCCTAATATTGTTTACGTCAAATATCAAATGTTCAATTTTGATAGTAATAATTATTATAAGTATTCATACACCCCAAAAAAAAGTTGATTTCTCACCATAAAAAAAGAGATGCCCTTAATTATAAAAAATAAAATAACATATATATATATATATATTTATTTGTAAACACCCATTTTTGTTCGGCCCAGAAAAAATCCAACATTTGTAAATAAAAATAATAGAATTCCAAAAATTGTTATCTAAAAATAGTATAACTAATCAATGTTGTTAAGGTTACTAAATATAAGGGATTAAGTTAACAAAAATTCGAAAATAATAATAAACTTGATAGTAATAATTATTTATTTTAATTTTTTCGAAATTATAATATTAAATGAATAAAAATAAGTTAAACTATTTTTATGGATTTTTTATAATTATTTTCGGATTTGTTAAAGTAATGAAATGGAAATGCTAAGAATATTCCTTTAAGAAACTTGGTTTGAATTTAAAAATTAAAGAGATAAAAATGCTGGTCAAATCTGGTTTGTTAGGAGGTGGTTATCAAGTTTATCCAAATGATTTTAATAATACCTAAAATTCGGATTCAATTAGCATAATTTTTAATAAAAATAGAGGTGTTGGGATCAATAAGAAATGACACTAAACACACTATAAAAACTAGAAACACTGAGAAAAAACAATGCCAAAAGTGAGAAGTGAGAGAAAAGTAAAAGGCTAAGGAAGAGGATCTAGTGTGGATGAGAGTACCATTGCCTGGTTCTCTTGCTTTTTGGCTGATCTAGGGTAGTTGGATCTGCATACAACCCTTGCCTGATCGTTGACCAGCTCATTCACCAATCACGCGATGAAAGCTCATTCGTTTTCACTGCACGTTGCCACACTAGATTCCTCCTTCTAATAGAGCAAGTGATCATATGTGCACGAGTACATTCTGGAGTTTGTGCACGCTCTCCTATAACCATTCCTACGGCGATACATGTCCTAGTCAACACTTAACTTTTTCCTTGCGAATAAGGAGTTGACACATGTCTTTGCACTTTGCTTTTCCTTTCACTAGATCATAGCTCTCACATGTTTATATTTCTTTCCTCTTTTTTGTATTATGTTTTATTTGTATACTATAAAATCAATATTAATTTAGCGAATGAAAATGTAATATTTTTTATTTTAATATCTATTAGAGATTAATCCAGAAATAAAAAATATTATTTTGAATAAATAAATAAATAATAACCTTTTTTGGACAAGTAACTAAAAAACAAAAATCTATTTTATATGGCAAATGATCAACAAACTCCTTTTTTTTAATTCAAATGGAAATTTTGGCAACTAAAAATAACAAAAACTTTTTTGTTGTAATTAAAATTATTATTATAAAAAATGTTTTTTTACAAAAAGTTATACTTAAGAATATTAATTATAAATGCTTATGAAATAATTTTAGGAATTAATCAAAGATGGAGAGACGGTCGCCTTGTAGACTTCTTTATTCTCAACTTATCTTCGAAAGGTCGCGCTACGCCACTCCCTTTCACTGGATTAATTCCTAAAATTAATAAAAAATATCATTTTCAACTAAATTAACGAGCAATTAAAACTCTTTTCATTAATACACAAAAAGTAAGGATGGAGGGACGATCGCCATGTGAGCATCTTTCTTCTCAACTCATCATTTGGACAGTCACGCTATGCCATTTCTGTCTTTAATTAAATACCCAACCAACAAACATTTTTTTATCAAAGAACTACGTAGCATTGATTCATTATCTAAAAGAGGAATACATAACTCCAAAGTCCATCTTGTCAGACACAATAATAAAAATAAATAAATTTATTCCTTTTAATAATTAATTAAATAACCAAATTAAGATTAAAAATATAAAATCATATAATTTAATGAAGGGTACAGCCTAGGGCGAGCGAGTGAGGTGCTACTACCTTCTCTACCATATAACCGACTCATGAACTTGGATATCAATAATCCAAAGGCTGGTGTAATCGGGCTTAAAAAATTTCTGCATTTTTTACTATAAAATGTAGTGGCGACTCAAATAAAGTCATGCAGCCGAAAATCGGAGCACGACAGCTGGCGACTCTATTAGAGACTTTTTTGAGAGAGTCTGGTCCATAATGAATAAAATGTGTGACTGTTTGTTTATTATTATTTTTTCTATTTGGTTAATTAGTTAATTTCCAACAACATGAAAATTGCATGCTTAATTATTAAGCGTATGATATCAATATGAATTACATGCTTAATTATTAATTGTATGTTATAAATATGAATTGCATGCTTAATTATTAATTGTATGTTATAAACATGAATTGCATGCTTAATTAATAATTGTATGTTGTATGTATGAATTATATGTTATAAATATTAAGTGCATATTTTATGTATGTATTATTTTTGTTATTGGGTGATATATCATGTACATATTTTAGGCACACATATATGCCCTACACCCAGTAGATACATTTTTGAATAGAAGGGACACTAGCCTCACTGGTCGTGGTCTTTGCTGCTTCTAAATGTTGATGATGTGGACCAATCTTATTGTTACCTCTTATTATGAGTTAGTCGCTCGAGCTGGTCTTCTATTTCTAACATCATAATATACGGGTTTCTCTATTGGAGAGAATTGCAATATGGGCACCTTATAAGGAGTTTAGAACTTGCCAAATGCGTCCATTGTATGTTAGAACCTTATCCTAGGATGTTGTACTTGTTGTGAATCTTGTGATTTGTATCATGTTTGTATTGTAGCATATTGTTTGGAATTTTGTCATGTAAAATAAGAATCATGTAAAATATCGCACTCTTGAGGGGAATTCCTATTCCCCTAACAAGGAGATTATCATAAAAATAAATACGACAATTTATTATGGCCCTAAGCTAGCTTGAACGATGAACATAAAAAAAATATAATTTAAAAATATATATACATGTTCAAATCGTAATAATGGCTAAACCACCCTCAAGATAGAGTCCATTACCCTAAGGGACATGTATTTTGTATTTTTAGACATTTCAATCATCATGCATTAAAAAAAATACATCATTCAAAAAATTCATCCATGGATGCATACACATAAAAAGTACATATTCAAATATTCACTCAATTATCCATTCATTTATACATTCAAAAAATAAAAATATTCATTGATTGACTTATGCATTCAAAAATAAAAATCTCAATTGATTGACTTATGCATTCATTCATGCATTCAAAATGAATTTTTTTTATTGATTGACTTATACGTACATTCATACATACATAGATATACGAAAATTCATTATTCACTACTTATGCATGCATTTATTCATTCATCATAAATACATACATTAAAAAAACATCATTCAAAAAAATCATTTCATCCATACATACGCTAGCTCAAAAAAAAACTATCATTCAAAATAATTCATTCATGCATGCATATAAGAAAAATACATTACCTATACATTATTTTAATTAGCTATCCATATATGCATTTATTTTTTAAAAATACATCATTCATACATTCTCTTATTTATTTATTATTCATCCATTCACTCATGCATCAAAAATATATAATTCATGCATTCATCATTCATGTAAAAAACACATATATCTCAAACATTTATTCCTTCATTAATTCATTCCACTACTCATTCATGCATTCAAAATAAAAAAAGAAAAATACATCATTTAAACACTCATTGACTTATGTCTTCATACATTCACTAAAAAAGAAAAGTACATTCCTCACACATTTATTCGTTTATGCATTCAAAAGTGAAAATTCATAATTCAAATATGCATTCAGAAAGAAAAATAAAATTCATTGACTTAGGCTTTAATCCATCCATTAAAAAATTATTATGCGTATATAAACACATCATTTATACATACACTCACCTATTCATACATTCATCAGAAAAATAAAAATAAATTATTCAAAAAGATAAAAAAAACATTCATTCGTTCATGAAAAATACATCATTCATACACATATTTATTTATACAAAAAAAACTTCATTCAAAGATTGTATCATTTCATTAACCATTTTTTATATCTTCATTCATTATCATAAAAATAAAAAATAAAAAATGTCATACATCTTCTTATATATCATAACCTTCATGCATTCAAAGTCATACATATCATAAATTGCATTTTTCAGCAATCTCATTCATTCAAGAAAAAATAAAATTACATGCATGCCTACATCTCATGCATCATAAAGAGATTTGCATCCTTGCACCATCCATACATCCATACATATGCATCGTCATACACGTTTCTTGCATTTCATGCATCATTTTGAGTTATAGGTTGCATCTCAATTCACGTAACATGATAAAAAAATTCACCTTATGCACATCATGCATCAATAAGAAATCATTTTTCTATATGCATCTAATGATCTTAGTGCTAAGGGCATTCATCAATGGAAGATTGATTTTAAGAACAATATTGTTAGACTTAATTGAAAGCGATCAATATTGAAACTAAAGACATTTAAGAAGCTAGAGAACTCCCAATTTGTGGTTGAGTCCATACTCGATAGTACATTGTCTTCAACCTCAGCAAAGTTGGAGACCAATTTGGAAATTTCTCTTCACTTGAGGACCACAGTCAAGGTTAAACCATTCAAGCATTCACTTAGAAATATTTACTTTCAAATGCATATCTTTTTAACAAGTGTATACTAGTGTATTGATCATGCAAATTTCACCATTTCGTACCTCACCCTACCATCCCATACTAAACTCTACCAATCATATTTACCTAAAAAATAACACATAACCAAATACACCTAAATAAAATTAATCTATGCATTACTATGAGATATTTGATTCAAAAATAAAATGGAGGATGATGCAAATATAAAACAAAAAAATGATATAAATCTTCGGAAAGATTTTTCTGATGACACAATGCTTCTTTTGTAATTCCCAAACACTAGGAAGAATGGAAGATATCTATAGTCACCTCATTTGAGATCAAACATCATGAAATGAGATAATTTTTGAATAACCATCAATATATCATTAACATGTGGAGGGTACCTTTTCAATTATTAAAAGAAAAAATATTCTTTCACACTAATCATGTGACCAAACGATAAGAGTATATAAAGAACGTTCATTGCTTAAAGTGAAAAAACAAAAGTGAAAAAAAGAAGTCTGCTGAGAATCCTCAATTAACATCTCAGGCAAAAGTTAGGGCAAAAGCACAATATCAATGATCACAAAAGGAACCCTTCATGAAAAATTATCGCCTTAATCTTAGGCCATTCTTATCCAGAAAATTCTCTTAATAGTTGAATGTCATGCCAGAAAACTATTGAAAAATAGGAAAAAGAAGAAATCTGAAAGATGAGTATGGGAAACACAAGTTTTGAGCCTTATATCATTTTCTTGAAACCCTTAACCTAGCCACGATACAACCTTAAAAGACCTTGTCGAGGACTTATTTGCCTAAGATGTGCATCATGACAAAAAAAACACTGACTACACAAATCTTATAAAATTTTGATAAAATATCTCATCTTTAATGCATAAGTTAAAATTCATTATCACCATCATCATATCAACACAAGCCCAAACACAAATTAAATATCATTAACCACAATCAAAGCTCAAACACAAGCTCAACCTTCTATCCCTCGTAAGTTCACCATCTCTCATAAGCCAAACAAAAATTGAATTCTATCATAACCACCCTTACATCTACATTAGCCAAACCTAAATTGAATTCTATCATCACCATCACCACCATATCTACCCACGCCAAACCCAAATTAAATTTTATCATCACTACCACATCACCACTCATAGCCCAAACACTTACCAAAACTTGCATGATCATTGTTTTAGAAAAAAGTTATGCATGAAATAAAGAGCAATAAAGGCAAAGGAAAATTGGAAACCTCTCAAACTGGGGCATGTTTTAAGATGATTCACAGTCTAAAGCCTTACAGTAAAAGTTTACCAAATTAGTTTGAATAGAAGAATGACTTAGACTATCTTACAATATGGCAAATTTTGGGGTTGATCACATTTTCTAGTGGAAAGTCACAAGAAGCCAAAACTGAGGCAGTTTTTGGGTTGATCCCATTTTTTTGCGAAAGTTTAAAAAGAGCCCAAAACTGGAGCAATGCCGAAGTGATTTCTCATGATTGTATTAGTTGAATCAATCACAATAAGTTAAAATCTCTCAATCAAACACAAGAAAGATCTTCAATTATCAAGCCTCTTGAAGAAAGAACGACTCATTGTTCAAAGCTTATACTTTTCATCGAGTCAAGACACCTAAGGGTGTTTAAAAAAAGAAGAAAAAAAGAGCGCTAGGTTGAAAACCCACATGGGTAACCTAGGAAAAGGAGAGTGGTCCTAAGTCGAAAACCGGCAAGGGCGACTCTGGATCATAATAAAATGAGAGAATTCTTGACAAATGCCTACATAAGGTATTTGATTAGTGCCAAACATACCTAAAAATCATACACTTTTATGGCACTTATCTTAAGTATAATTGAGAAAAACCAACTTAAAACAATACTTTTTGTATAAAATATCACAATTTGGTATATTTGTGTTTGTATTGCCTTTTTATTTATTTTGTAGGAAATAAAATGAAGAAAAGAAGAGAAAAGATTCATGGTCAAAAAGCAACAAAAGTCAAGAAAATCAAGGTGCTCAACCAGGCAGCTGAGCATGGAACAAGCCCCGCTGAGCTGACCTGGCCACCTGCCTGACCTGGACCAAACTGCTCAACCAGGCAGCTGAGCGGACCTGCTTCTTAGCCGCTCAGCCTAGCACCAGACTAGGCCTGGCACGGTCAGAAATATGCTTGACACAGTCAAACACAAGCTTGGCACAAGACCAAACTGTTGAACAAGCTGCTCAGCGGTCCCACTAAGCTGCTCAGCGGAGAACCAGACTCCTGGCCAGATCAGCAAGCACCAAGCCACGTCCCAGTCAACACGGTCAGAAATTGGTGAACAAGCAGCTCAGGGATGAAGAAGGTGCGTTGGGCGGTGCTTACCAGACTTGATTTAACCATCAAGCAAACCATGAAGTCATCCATGACCTCACCTCAAGTAGCCCACCATAGGCTTTTCAGAAGTAGCTCACAATTGTTGGTCTCATAGCCCACAACTAGCTTTGGTGAGTCATACACAAAGGTGACTAAGCTACTTGGTCAAGGGACCAAATCATGCTGAAGGGTTTGGTCAGCTGCTTAGTGATCCAGCCAAGCAGCTCAGCGGTCTGGCATGGGGCCTATAAATAGAGGCCAATTCCTTCGAGCAAAACAGATTTTAATTCACCATTTTCTTCATAAAATCCTCTCAAAACACTTGAAGGCCAGAATTCTCTCATATAGGAATTCTTTCTTCATTTCTTAGTTTAGAATTTTCATTTTCAAGTAAGTCTTTGTAATTTTTAGTTAGAATTCAAGAGGAGAAAAGGAGAAGGCTAATGAGATACAAAAATCAATTTTGTACTCTCATTTGGAACTCAAAAGCATCCAATCCTTGGATGGATAGCTCATGCTCCTAAACATTTTCTTTTGAACAAGGTTATGTAATTTCTACTTCTTCTTAATTTACAAAAGTTTGGATTTTAATCATTCAAGTTAGTGCTTTGGTTAATATTATTTTTTTGAAAAGTACTTAATGCTCTTTTTAGATTGATCACCTAAAAAATGATTTCAAGTCAATAAAACTACTTGTTTCAAACACTTAACAAATAAACTTTGGAGTAGTTGTACTACTTAGTTTATTTTTCTTGTTGATTTATTTATGTGCAAATCAAACCGAAAAACCATCAAAATATGTTTAAACCATTATTTGTGCTTTGGCATGCTTACATGATTTATTTTATTAGGCAATTCTTTGTGGTTCGACATAACTCTATACTATACTACAATTGAATCTTGAAAGAGGTGTAAATTGTAAAATAGTAAAGTGTTATCAATAAATTTATTTGTTGAAAACACCTTTTAATATACAAAAGTGATGAAGCGAACTTACTAACTTTTATTTATTGTTATTTACA
>NW_017724313.1:0-2649 GCF_001865875.1 Lupinus angustifolius | reverse complement strand
AATTGCTTTAATAGTAAAACATTTCATATTTATGTGTCATTAATCAAATAATTGTGCATAAACTTATTTTTTTATTTTGTATAAATTATTTCCTTTTTACTTTGTACAAAAATGTGGATTAATAAATATGTATATTCTTAATTCTCTAAATTCTTCTTGGAAATAGAGAGAAGAATATCTTTTGTGCATGAGCAGGAATAAACAACTTGAATTTTCTCTTGACCCTGAAATAGAGAAAACCCTCAAGAAGCAAAAAAGAGCACGAAAGAAAGCAAACAAATCAAAAACTAATTTTCAAGAAAAAAGAGCAGAAATGGCAGATAATAATGAGTCCATGGAAGAAAACCAAGGAAGCATAGAAGGTTTTGTCAGTTTTAATCCCAGAAACATGATAAGAATCGGGAGACCTTCTAGCTCTCAAAGGCCAGTTGAAATGAAAACAGGGTTGGTACAGCTCATGTACACAAACCCCTTCGCTGGATTAGACCATAAGGATCCGCACAACCAACTCACAAAATTTTATGAGTTGGTCGGTACCGCTAGGATCTCTGAGTCTAAAGAAGAAACCATCTTTCTAATGCTTTTTCGTTAACTTTAATCGGAAATGCTAAAGAATGGTTCCTTGATCTCCCGCAACATATGCAAAACAAGTGGAATACGGTGGAGGAAACATTTATGTCAAGATATTTTCCGCAAGGGAAATTCATGGGCTTAAAAACTCCAGTATTCACCTTTGTCCAACCTTCTAGGGAAAGCCTATGTGAAGCATGGGATCGATTTAAATCTATGATCAGGAAGTGCCCGAACCATAGATTTGACGTGCAAACTCAGATTCATATTTTTATTAATGGACTTCAATAGCAACATAAATGGATACTAAATGCTACTGCAGGCGGACAATTGATGACCGAACCTCCACAAGAAGCTATTGATATTATCGAATCCATGGCTTTAAATGATCAGAAAAGTCAACATCAACGAAGGCCACCACCCAGACAAGGGGGAATGCTTGAACTAAACCCAACCGATGTTGTTTTGGCCCAACACAAATTGATTCAACAACAATTAGAATAGGTGACCCAAAAGCTTAATGATTTACCAAAACAATTGCCAGAAAACTCAAAGAAGCAAATTTATAGGTGTGACAACTGTAATGAGGACCATGATGCCAATGTTTGCCAGAATAAGGAGGTAAATTTTGTTGGGAATCCTCCAAGGTAAAATTTTCAAGGTAATTACCCTCAAGGGGGTAATAATCAATTTCAAAGGAATCAACCTTGGAAGCAAGATCCTCCTCAAAGACAAAACTTCTACCCTCGAAATAATCAATATCAGCATCCAACTTAGGACAAAAGTATCAAACTGGAGGATACTCTGAACCAGTTTATGCAGATGACCATGGCTAATCAGAAAAACACTAATGTTTCTCTTAGGAATATGGAAATTCAGATTGGCCAGCTGGCCAAACAAATAGCTGAAAATGAAAAATCAACATTTTCAGCTAACACAGAAATAAATCTTAGAGAACATAGCCATGTAGTCCTGAGAAGTGTATCTGGACCATCGGGGCAGTATAAGTGTTGATCAATGTCAAGCTAATGACATTAAAAGAAAAATTGTATTTTTAGGAATCAAAAATTGGAAAATAACCTTTTGAATAAGTGAAAAAATTTATTTTCAAAAATGGGTTATTGGGTCAATTGTGCAAAATTCAGAAATAAAAAAGGGGCCCAAAATATAGTCAAAGACTTGGTCAAAACTCATTACTCGGTCAAGCCTGGACCACTGATCCACCGCTCAGCATGGGGACCATGCATTCTGTAACACCGCGAATTTTACGATATTGAATTATAAGATTTTATTAATATTTTTATTTATTGTATTTTCGAAAATGAATTTCTGGGAATTTTCGGTAAATAATTAGACGAAACTCTTGTTGAGTTTTAGTCTTGAAATTCTATTTTCAATTTGGTGGTAAATTTTCATGATTTTCGGAGACAGTCGGTTTCGGACCGCTGTGAGGGCCGAATCTCACCCACTACGGCTGAAAAAGTGGTTTTTGAGTTCTGTAACTCGGAATCGAATTCTGATTGCGCCGTTGGCTTCATAATTTCATTTCGAGTCAATATAGACCCTGAGTACACACATAACTATTTTCTAAATATTTTTCACTCGGAATGCCGAAATCCGAAATTCTAATCGAATATTAAGATCGGACAATTTATAATACCCGGTCGAGTATTGGCCGATAATACTCAGACATGTTTATCGCACGTGTCCGCGAAGTGATCATTTCGCATTGGGATGTGAGATTTGATTTTCCATAAAGCAAACCTCACATCACTTTCTCAAATCTCTTATGAGATCATCATTAGCCACCCTAGGAGATTTTGTCATCATTGCCTAGAGGAAATCTGATTTCCCTCTCCTTAAACCCTCACACTCCACACTTCACTCTCTCACTTTTGCATTTTCAAAGAAGAGGTAAATCCTCTCTTCATTTTTCTCTCATTTCTCATTGCTTCTATCTCTCAACAATTCAACCAATGGATGTTGATGAGATTTAAGTATGTTGTTCATGAGTATGTCAAGAACATATTCAACCGTTGAAACTTTATAAAACGCTTTCTAACTCATTTTCTCTTCAAA
>NW_017724312.1:0-380 GCF_001865875.1 Lupinus angustifolius | reverse complement strand
ATGAATTTTGTTGTTTTAGCCAAAGGGGATGATGATGAAATCAATGGAAACTTTAGGAAATGTTTTAGAAAAATGAGAATGTATGTATATTCTATTGGTTGTTAGCCTTAAACCATGGCTTGGAACAAGTTGGAAAAATAGAAACTTTTGTTAAAAAGGATGTTAAGGTTTATGAGTACATAAAGGTCTCATAAAACTCTTAAAGGATACTTTGAATAACTTACTTTAAAATGGTAAGATTATCAAAGAACGTCTTAAATCGGAATAAGTAGTTTTACTAAAAACCAAACCTTTAAAATGGATGGAAATCATGAACGAACTTTCGATGAAAAATGATGGTCAAGAACATGTGATGTTGGACCGGATGGATGAAAGGGATG
>NW_017724311.1:0-946 GCF_001865875.1 Lupinus angustifolius | reverse complement strand
AGATTTTTATGTTTGAATGCTTTTGAATATATATGATTATTGATGAAATATGTTGAATATTGTATATGAATGTGGTTGGAACTTTTCTGTGTGCAGGTGTTTGAAAAACCATGTTTAAATGTGTTTCGGTTGTCGAAAAGGACAAAATTGGTATTCTGTCCGAGTCCCTGTCGCTTGGGCGAGAAACTCTCGCCTGGGCGACCACAGCCTCGCTTGGGCGAAGACTGAGCGAGAGGAAGTTTTGGTTCTGAAACTCCCTCGCCTGTGCGACAAAAACTCGCTTGGGCGAGCACGCCTCGCCTAGGCGAGCAAGGGCCTCGCTTGGGCGAGAACGCCCTGGATTTTAATGAGTTTTTGTACCTTTCTCGCCTTGAGCGAGAGATGTCTCGCTTGAGCGAGGAGAGGTCTCGCTTGGGCGAGTAAGGGCCTCGCTTGGGCGATAAAGCCCAGCATTTTAGGAAGCCTCTGGAACTTTCTCGCTTGGGCGAGGGAGGTCTCGCTTGAGCGAGAAGAGGTCTCGCTTAGGCGATAGTACCTTCGCTTGGGCGAGAAAAGCTACAGTTTATTTGAGATTTAAAGATGAATTGTCGCTTGAGCGACTAGTCCCTGCTTTGGCGAGGGGCGGGATGAAAAGATTGAAATGAAATGATGTTGTGAACAATGTGATGAACCCGGGTAGGGTGTGGTGTGATATAAAGGTTGCGGAATGAGATCATGGCTTAGATAAGAAGCATGACTCCACAAAAGTATGAAAACATTGTTTGTGTTTATGCCTGGTTGGGTAAGTATCCGACTTGAGGTCGTGAACTAGGGGGTACCCTAGTAAGGATACATGATATCACTGAACAACGATCGACCGACCGTAACAGGCTTGGTCATTTGACCGTCTAGGAGTATTCGGTGATGGGTTGTTGTGATTGAGATGTTACCTTGAGCATGTACAGTT
>NW_017724310.1:0-764 GCF_001865875.1 Lupinus angustifolius | reverse complement strand
CATGTGTTTGATTAATACATTTGCATTTTGATTCTGATTAAGAATGCATTGCATTGTGACCATGAAGTAGTGGGGAGGAAATGACGGGACGACTTAGAGCACCATGATGTAAGCAGGGACGGCACTGATTGGACGATGATTCGCCAACAATGTCTTGAGGGAGAGTCTGGGTGAGACGAGTCCCTTGTATTCCTGAGAGGTACCCTGTTGGATCGGACAGTTCTCAAAGGCTAAACTAGGCACTCTCTGACAACCCCGGGATTGCATTCGAGATCGAAGAGATGGATGCCCTGAAAGCATTTGTACGACCTAGGTCCGGGTAGGACTGTTCCTGAGGGAACCGATCGATCTATTTTTAAATTCCTTGCAGGGATATGTTATTTTGGGTGCGTACAAAGCGGCTTGGTACGGGACATGTACTCTCGATTATTTCCGATTAGGATGTTGGATGGATATTGGTGTAAGGTGGATAATCATGACATATCATGCATACATTATCATTGTGGAAGTGAATTCCCACCTATGAGCTACAAGTGTTGTGTATTCACGCGTTTATGCATGTGATATGATTGTAATGTAGAATGTTCATTATATTATTTGATATATTGGTAATGCTGAAATAAATGGTAAGTTATGTATTACTTCATGATGTTTATGATAAATGATTAATTATATTTTAAAATACATTTTATGTCTGAGTGTGATATTTTGAGTAAGTCCAAGCCGTCAATGAATTTATGCTCATTAGATGTCTTACTCTCTCT
>NW_017724309.1:0-9172 GCF_001865875.1 Lupinus angustifolius | reverse complement strand
TATATATATATATATATATATATATATTTTGAAGAATGGATCAATTTACATTTAAATTAAGTTACGTTAGTTATACTCAATCTTATATATTCATTTTTTTAAAATTTAACATAGCATAGCGGTGAGTAAAAGAGGTGATGAGAGAGATAAACATACATATTAGATGACTTTTAAGTTTCACCTCTATGATTCATTGAATCTAAAAAATGAATAAATAATATTAAATATAATTAATATAATTTAACTTGGAGTAAAGGAATATTTCGTTAATATATATTCAGAGACTTTGTATTTTTTGGTTTAAGAACCCTATTATTGTAACCCACTTTGATTAGGAGCGAATTTTCAAATCTTCGATCTTACATGTGAATGCAGGTATGTACTCATTACCATTCTTATTTGTTATCATCAAATATTATTTATTGATTTATCCATGTTTTTTAGAAACTAAAAAAATATATGTACATGGAAACTTTTCTTAATAAAAAACTTTTTCCGAAAATAATTTTCTAAAAAAATAAATTCATGTTTTAAGAGAAACTAAATTTCTCAACCTCTCTAAAATAAATTTCTCCAAAATCACTTTTGAATAACATTTTTCAAAGAATCTTAATGAACGGACCATATAGCTTTTCAAAAAGCTAAAAAACATTTTTTGTTTAAATAAAAAAACTTATCAAAGAAATGTATAAATCATAACTCATATATGAGTTTTTAAATAAAAATAATAATTTTAATTAAAAACAAAAAAAAATAGCCATATTAAAAGTCTCAGCCCAGGTATTTAGTGAACATGCATGACCCACTTACACTAAAGAAAGTACAACAAGGCCCATTCATAACTTGGGGTCACCATTAAATTAACTAAAGTAAAGGGGTTAATATGTAATTCACTAAAAATCGTCGAATGATTTTCCCCAAATTCATTTGATCCCTAGACAGTGTAGAAAAGCAAGGTGACAGAGTGAATAGTTTGATATGGCTGTAAGATCTGAAGAACAAAATGAATAATTATAATAATAATTAATGTTTATGATTTATGCATTTTGATGATTGTTTATGATGAATTCAGGTAAGAATGTTGATAGAAGTTGAACCACCAAGTCCGATGAGATATTTAATGGGCGCGGCGGTGATGATGATCGGAGTTGTTTTACCGGTCGGTTACATGATGTTCCGTAACAAACGCGTCCCTTCCAAACAGACGTAGGTACTCTACTCTGCATTTCTTATTCCTTATTTTGATTCCATATTTTAGATCCGAATTCATCGAATCGTTGTTGTTTTTCGCTGTTTTTTTATATTTCTTAGTTAGGTTTATGGTGTTGAATTTGTTGTAATTGTGTGTTTACTGTGATTGCTTAAAATTTCGGGAGAATGCGACTGATGTGGCCGGAATTGCGGTCAGTAGTGGAGAGTCTTGAAACTGTCAATTGTGGTTGGGGTTGTGGTTGCGGATCGCAATTTAAAACTAATTAGGTTATATGCTTTAGATCTGTGGAATATGTGTTGGTCCAAGTGGATTATGTGTGAGGAAAAACATTGTTGGGAGAGGGCGCCACTTAGGTGTAATCTCTGACATGTTCTCTATTCTCTTGTACTATTGGCAACAAATTTTTTTGCCATTCAAATTGTTATTTTTTTTGTTGGTTATTATCGAATTTTAGTGATGTGCTTGTGTTACTATGTCAGGAACAAGGTTTTGATATAGAGAGGCATGTTGATGATGATGACGGCGATGGTGATGACATGAGGAGGTTCTGATTTTAGTGGAGTTGGATTTCTTAGTCTTTATGTTTGATTAGTGGTTTTAACTTTAATGAAATCTTCCATTAGTTCAGTTGTAAATGCATTGAGATTCTTTTAAGTGATTGTTCATCAGATTCTGAACCCATATATACATGCTGTTCTCATTCCAATTTTTCCCTGGAATTCTATTATTGTGTAGCTTGTTCCTATTTTTTTCTTAAAAGGCATAAGAAAATTGTGATTCTTGCTGGCCTTAATTATTGATCATTTGGTATTTTCAATGTGGAATAATACTCAAGTCTCGTGGGTTTATTGTTGAGGGAATAGGAACTTGGGGTTGAGCAGTAATCTTTCAAATACATGAAATGGGAATTCTAATTTGTTTCATCTGGTCCCTTAGTGACTAGTTATGACTTGATTTCAAGTAAAGACAACTCCTTCTGTGGAAGGATTTATAGGTATCCCAGTAATTGGATGAAACTTTATTAACCTGTTTGTTCTAAAAAAGCTAGAAACTAGGCTACATTAATGTAGAAAATTGAAACTGTTTTTGCAGTGTGACATTGGCATATTAACAAGATCAGTTATGACAATTTTAGTAGGAGATTGTTTTGTTTAGGGTTATGGATATTGCCCATCTGAATTGATCAAACCCTACCTTGCTGAACAAGCAATACTTGCAATATACATCAAGGTCTTGTTGGACACTAAGGGTTCGTTTCGAGTTAGGTTTTGGAGTGGAAGAGATGAAAAAAGAAAACTTCAGAGTCATCTCACAAATGTATTTCATGGCTCCAAAACCTTTCATTTCCCTTCATTCCTCTTCAAAACTTAACTCGCAAACAAATCTTAAAGTGGAAAGTATTTCTATCTCATGGCTTTCCAGGGGCTGGTAGTGGAGTATATTTGAGATTAAGATGAGGTTTGTTTTTTAGTAATTAGGATATGATAATAGTAACATTTTTATAAACATATTTGCTTGAGTTTTACTTGAGCACATAATGTGAACATATTAGCTGCCCCTTTGGAGAACACACTGTTGTTCATGCTGCAGCTATGAAGCATGAATCCTCCAAAAATCTTGTAATCTTATTTTGCATGTACTTCAAACTCCTCTCCTTAGTTATTTGCGAGTTGATTTTTAGGGAAAGGGAAGAAATCAAAACTTTTAGTTCAAATCTTCATTTCTCACTTTCTCTAGAAAACATCAATTAGCAAAGAGAACTTTAATTTAAGGTTCCTTCTACATTAAATTTTAAACTGCAATCAGCCACATAAGAAATAATTTACTAAACTTCACTCACTCCATTGGGACACATTTTTAGCTAGCAACACATTGATCCAGTGGTCTATGCATCTACTAGATTCACATGTACGTTATTATGCCAAAAGTCAAAAGATGGGTGAAAAAGTTTTTTACTCTGTTAGTGCATTATTAATGATTCATTTTTAATTATTATTGACTTTTAAATAAAAGTAATACAAATGAATGATGAATAATGCATTGATTGTGTATATATATTTACAATGTCAATGCATTGATTGTGTATATATATTTACAATGTCAATGCATAGGTATTAGAGTAAATATTCATTTTTATCCCTCTAGTTTTTTTACTTTACCATTTTGGTCCCTCAGAAATTAGAAAACCCAAAATGGTCCTAAAAAATTTGAATATGAGTCAAATTAATCTTTTTTAATATGTTTTATAAAACTTGGTAGGGACTATTTGACTCATTTGAAATATTTTTAGATAATTATAGGTTTTCCATATTTTGAGAGGACAAAATTGAGAAAGTTAAAAAATATAAGGGACGAAAATAAACATTTACACTAGATATTATACTCTAAATTGAAATCTAGACCTGTTATAAAAAAATACATCTATTGATGTATATTCATTCTCTAAACATTGTTGTTAGTCAAAAAAGATGTATAAACTAATCATATAAAATATTTTTATATTATTATTGTATTATCTACCAATATTTACCCATGATTTTTACCATGAACAGTTCCCCAGGAATGTTTGACCTTTGTATATGTGTTGTTGCTGTTGATGTTGGAAAGATAAAACTCTCCCACTCTTAGTAACTCTCAATACCTACTATCTTCAATTGTATTTACTGTGGTAACCTCCTAAGATGTATTTGAGGTTTATCAACATGTTACTCTTTGATGATTTCAATGATAGGGTCAGTGCATGGTTAAGACTAGAATAAACATGCTTCTTGTCTTTACTGCATGACAATCTTTCATGCATAAATGTGGGTAAAAAACTATGTTGTCTGACATAAAACATTCATTGATTCTATTTCTCCATTTTTGCGATACTAATCTAAATTCTATAATCATATGCTCTAAGATAAATTATAGAGAATGACACTTTAACCATTTTTGTCCACTGACTCATTCCATAAATTGGGGAGAGGGGGAAGGGGTATGTCTTTTATTTGAAATGAGATATTTTGCGTTCTTCAAAAAAACTAATCCTTAGCTTCATTCCTAAGAAAAAAGAACTTTGAATAATTTACTACTAGTGTAATATTTGGCTTTTTTATTTATCGCTGGATTAAAGTAAGGCTTGGTGGTTTGTATCTGTAAAGGATCCTCGAAATCTATGTTTTTTCTTTCTAGCCTATTTTGGTTTAATACACTAGCAGTAAGTTATTCTAGCTTGCTTCTCAATTTCCTTCTCTATTTTTTGAAAGAAAAAATGTATGCAGTGTAAGAATTTTATACATTATCACTATACAATCCATTATTTATATTTAATTATCACAAAAAATTATATAAATGAATGACGAATAATCTACTTAATGCGTATAAATCTTTATATTATCAGCACATAGATATTACACTCATTTTTATAACCAAAAATATCTTCCACATAAATAATTTTATTTGTGTCATAGAACTATTAAAGATTAGAGTCGGGATCCCGGACAACATTAGAGGGTTCAATACTCCAAGAGATTAAGACATGTGGTAGACCAAATACTCCAGGGTCAGGATTTTAAATTCCTAAAATTCAATTTTGAAAGAAAACTACGAAATCCTCTCTCACTTCTTTTTCCTTACTAACTTCTTCTCCCCTCCTTAGTAAAATTAGCTATCAACATGATCAAGTCATTGACGGTGATGGTACAAGTTTAAATATTACTCATATTGGTCATTCTTTCATTCCTATCATAACTAAATCACTTTATCTCAACCAAGTCTTATGTTCCTAATATCCAATCAAATTTCTTGTTAGTTTTTTAAATTGTGTCAAACTAATTATTGTTCTGTTGAATTCTTTCCTGATTGATTTGTTGTGAAGGATTTGAAGTCAGGTCAGGCTATACCAAAAGGACCACTTAAACAAGATCTTTAACATTTACTATCCACCATCACCACATCTGCTTCTCCTCAAGTTCTCACCATCGGTCTTCAATCTGTCTCAACATGGCATCACAAACTTGGTCATCATTCTTAAAAAATGATGCATCATATGGCAGATAGTCATCATCATCTTCTAATAAAGTTTCCCTCTTCACATGAATGTAGTTCATGTCATTTTGCTAAGAGTCACAAGTTACCTGTCTCAAATCATCATCTCACTAGTAGCAAATTGTTGGAACTTATTTATTTTGATGTTTGGGGACCATCTCATGTTAGGTCTTTATATGGTTACCTTTACTATTTAATTTTTTTTGATCATTTTTCAAAGTATGTACGGTTTTATCCAATGAAAAATAAGTCAGATGTCTTTTCTATTTTTGTTCAATTTATGTCTATTGTTGAGAAGTTTTTCAACCTACCTATTGTTTCCCTTTTCTCTGATAATGGTGGTGAATTTGTTAAACTGAAATCTTTCCTTGTCAAACATGGTATTACTCATTTATCCACTCCTCCTCGTACACCTAAATTTCCATATCGAGCATTATTGTATTATGCTAACTTACTAGCTAAGTTTTGGTCATATGCTTTCCTAACAGCAACTTAATTAATCAACAACATGCCTACTCCAACAATAAAAATGCAATCTTCATTTGAAACTTTGTTTCATAGAACACCTAATTACAATAATTTGCACTCTTTTGGTTGTCTATGTTTTCCTTGGTCACAACCTTATACCAAAAATAAACTTCAGTCCATATCACTTCCTTGAATTTTCCTTGGTTACACTCATTCCCAACATGTTTCTCTTTGTCTTGAACCTCTATCCAATCATGTCTATGTATCCAAACATGTGAACTTTATTGAAGATTCATTTCCTTATGAGCAGCTTACTCACAAGTCCACCTCCACTACTCATCTTCCTTTTACTAAGTTTACCATTCCCTTTATCTTTGCACCATCATTGCCCAACTTTGATTCTATGCAGCCCATCATACCTTCAACAACATCATTTGGTTTGGATCTTGTAGTGAATCCTGAGTCCCTATCAACTATTTCAATAGAAGCTTAGTCTTGTCCAAATTCTTCCCCTCATTCATTACACGCATCTTTTTTCTACTATTCCAATTAGGAGTTGTCCTATGACTACCAGGTCCCAACACACCATTTTCAAGCCTAAGAAAATTATTGCTGCTACAAAGCATGTCATACCTAATAATCTTGAACCATCCATTGTGATTCAAGCACTTAAAGTTCCTCATTGGCGACAAGCCTGTTCATAAGAATTTGATGTCTTGATGAATAATGGTAACCGGTCTTTAGTCCCACGGGATAAGGCTAAAAATCTTGTTGGCTGCAAATGCTTATTTAGAATCAAGAGAAATCTTGATGGTAGCATAGCTGGGTACAAGGCTAGGCTTGTTGCTAAAGGATTCACTCAAACACAAAATATTGATTTCAAGGAAACTTTCTCTCTCATTGTCAAGCCTCAAACAATCAAGGTGGTGCTTACTCTTGCTCTTAGTCGTAGTTGGTCTATGCATCAACTTGATGTCAATAATGCATTCTTATAAGATACACTTGCTAAAGATGTATATATGCAGCAACCACCAGGTTTTATTCACAATGAGTTTTCTACTCATGTTTGTAAATTGCATAAAGCAATTATGGTGTAAGACAAGCACCACGTGCTTGGCATGATTCTCTCAAGGTTTTTGTTCTGTCCTATGGTTTTCAAACTAGTCTCGGTGATACCTTTCTGTTTATCTATAATAGAAATGGTGTTCAAGACTTCCTTTTAGTGCATGTTGATGATCTTTTACTAACTTGTAGCAACTCTAAGTTCCTGCAACAATTTATGGCTGAATTATCTTCAAAGTTCTCCCTCAAATACCTTGGTTTTCCTCATTATTTCTTGGGTATTAAACATATACAAGTTAAGGATGGTCTCATGCTTACTCAAGATGGTTACATTCGCGAGTTGTTGGACAAATTTAACATGTCTTGTGCTAAGCCAACTAGCACTCCATTGTGCACTTCCACTCTTCTTAAGTTGCAAGATGACATTGTTCCTACATATGCTAAGTTATTTCAAGGGATGTTAGGGGCACTACAATATTTGACTCTCACACGTCTTGATCTGTCCTTTTCCATCAACAAATTGTCTCAATTTATAATTCAACCTACTCAACTTCATTTACAATAACTTAAGAGGGTTTTGAGATATCTCAAACTTACACTTAATTTTGGCTTGACACTTAAGAAACTAACTCATAACTTACTTGTCTTTACTGATGTTGATTGGGATGGTAATTTGGATGATAGAACATCCACCTCTGCTTTTGTTATCTATTTTGGTGGTAATTTTGTTTCATGGATATCCCAGAGTCAAAGAACTATAGTCCATTCCTCAGTAGATGCTGAATATCGGTCAGTTGCAAATACATATGCAAAGGTTATGTAGCTGATGAATTTGCTTGGTGGACTTGGAGTGTCTACTACCACTCCTATCCTATTTTGTGATAATATTGGTGTTACTTATCTTTGTTCCAATCGTGTGTTTCTTTCCAGAATGAAGCATATTGCTCTTGATTATCATTATGCTAGACAACTTGTGTAAATGGGCAAATTAAATGTCTCTCACATATCCACCAATAACCAACTTGCTGATATCCTCACAAAGCCATTGTCAAGAGCACGTTTTGTTCTTTTCAGAGCCAAGCTTATTATCACTGATGATGACTCAATCTTGAGGGGGTGTAATAAATAAATTTAGACTCAATCAGTGTTGTTATCCAACAACTGAACTGGTCTATCTGTTAGTATTTGCTGTCAAATGTTGTTAGTTTAGATAAGCTTGATTTTGGTCGCATCTATTGTAGCTTCTCCTAGTTTCTAGTTTCTAGGATTTAGTTAGTGTTGTTATTGTTGCTTGCAACATTTCTAAATGATACGAAATAATACTTACTGGTCGAGTTACGACCAGGTTGCTCTCTTTAAAATAGGCCAAATACACTGTTGAAAGATTTATGTGAGAGGTTGGTTTTCCCCTCTTAACAAATTGTCCCCGGCAATGGCGCCAATTTGTTGAAAGATTTATGTGAGAGGTTGGTTTTCCCCTCTCAACAAATTGTCCCCGGCAGTTGCGCCAATTTATTGAAAGCAGAAATTTCTCTTCGGTGTGTTCTCTTTTTATTTTGTTAAGTAAGTGAACTCGGTTTTATTCTTTGTTCGCCATCTCGCCTTTGTTGAAATAAATTCCAACGCCGGTATAATGGTTTCAAGAATATTCTAGTTACAACTTACTTCTAATAATCATGTGAATAAGTTATTCCTTATTTGTCTCATCTCGGCTTTGTTAGAATAAATTCTTACATCGGTACAATGGTATCGAAGCAATCCCTTATTACATAATTATTAAGTACCTTTGAATATCTTCTCGGTTTTGTGGAATAAATTCAAACACCGGTTTAATGGTATTCTAATGTACAAAAGTGATGAATAGTTAGTTGTTAGAAACAAATAAATAAATAAAGAACAAAAGAATAATAAAGTTAAGTAACCTTTATTTATTTACTCCCTTTCAGGTTCTTTTTATTAAAAAACCAAACCTCTTCCTTAAGGAAGGTTGATATTAAAGAATAAATAAATTGCGGAATGTAAATAACAATAAATAAAAGTTAGTTAGTTAGCTTCATCAGTTTTGTATATTAAAAGGTGTTTTAATGAATAAATTTTTTGATAACACTTTACTATTTTACAATTTACACCTCTTTTAAGATTCAATTGTAGTATAGTATAGGGTTATGTCGAACCACAAGGAATTGCCTAATAGAATGAATCATATGAATATATCAATGCACAAACAATGAGTTAAACATATTTTGTAAGTTTGATTTGATTTGCATATAAACAATTGACAAAAAACATAAACTAAATATTAACAAATTCTTGAGGAGACAAAATCATTTTGAATGAAGAAAGTATTTCTCAACTTCTTATGTATTTGAACTACTTAGACAAGTTCTTATGTTTTACTTT
>NW_017724308.1:0-15927 GCF_001865875.1 Lupinus angustifolius | reverse complement strand
AAGAGACTAGGTTGTCACACCCTAATCTTTGCTACTCTAATATTGAAGTAGTAATGAATATAAGATCTTAAGAAAAGCATGCTTAACTTGGCAAATAAACTAAGTAGTACAACTACTTCTTAGTTTATTTGTTAAATGTTTGAGACAAGTAATTTTTCATGACTTAAAATCGGTCTTTAAGTGATTAATCTAAAAAGAGCATTAAGAACTTCTCTAACAAATAAAATTAACAAAGCACCAACTTGAATGATTAAAATTCAAATTTAAAATAAAAGAAGAAGTAGAAATACATAACCAACATTCAAATGAAATTGTTAGGAGCATGAGCCATCCTCCAAGGATTAGATGCTTTAAGTTCCAAATGAGATTACAAAATTGATTTTTGAATCTCATTTGCCTTCTCCTTTCTCCTCTTGAATTATAAACTAAAAACTATAAAACTTACTTAAAAAGAACTTCTTTGAACTAAGAACAGGAAGAGAGAATTGTGTTTCCAGGGAAGAAGATTTTCAAGGCAAGATGGTGATATGAAGTCTTTTGTTCGAATGAAATGCCTCATATTTATAGAATTTTCCTAGAACCGTTGAGCTGCTTGTTTGTACTGCTCAGCAGCTGACCAAACCCTTCAGCCTGGGTTTGGTCACTTGGTCAAGTAGCTTTTTCACCTCCTTAAGCTTGACTCACCAAAGCTAGTTGTGAACAATGGGACCAGCTATGGTGAGCTACTCCTGAAAAGCCTATGGTCGGCTACTTGAAGTGTTGTCATGCATGACTTCACGCTTGCTTGATGACTAAGTCAAGTCTGGGTGCCCACCTCTGAGCACACATGTGGCACCGTTAAGCTGCTTGTTGAGCAGCTTTGACCATTTTGACTGAGACGTGGCTTGGTGCTTGCTGACCTGGTCAGATGTATCGTTCACACTGAGTACACATGTGTCACCATTGAGTTGCTGCTTGAGCAGCTTGAGCGTGTGCCAGACTTGTGTCTGACCGTGCCAAGCTTGAGTTCTGACCGTGTTAGGTTTTTTTTGGTGCTAGGCTGAGCGGTCAAGCAGGTCCACTCAGTTGCTTGCTTGAGCAGCTTGGTCTGTGCCAGGTTGGTGTCCAGGTCAGGCTGGTGTCCAGGTCAGCTCAGTGTGGCTTGGTCCAAGCTCAGCTACCTGCTTGAGCACCTTGAGTTTGACTTCTTTTTCTTCTTGGACCATGAGTCTTTATTCTCTTTTATTTTTCTTTCTAAATCCTAAAAAACACATAATAAAGAAATACAAACACAAATTACAAGATTGTAATATTTTATCCAAAATGTATTGTTTTAAGTTGGTTTTCTCAATTATGCTTAAGATAAGTGCCATAAAAGTGTATGAAATTTAGGTATGTTTGACACTTATCAAACTCCCCACAACTTAAAACTTTGTTCGTCCTCAAACAAAAGGTAAAGCTTATCCGAATTCACATTTGGCTAAGTTTAAAGATGATCAACATGATTTCAAATGTTCATAAGCATGTCAAAAATTGATTTCAATGAGATTTTTCATGATTTGTGAATTTTGAAACATAATGCTTCAAACAATGAATAATTGTTTTTGTTAATCAAAAATGTGTAACAATTTACTTAAGCAAATATTCTTCTAACCAAAAAGTGTTTTTTTGCACACAAGTTCAAAATTTGAACTTTTTAGAGGGTAAATGTTTCACTCAAATTTTCAATCATTTGTTCGTAGTAATTTAAACTTGTTCTTTGTCTCACCTATTCTCTTAGATTGCATAAATAATCAAAGATCACTAAGGTCTTTATTTTGGTTGTAATGAGGCTTGATTTGGATAATGGTTTTTCTAGATATTCAATGCTAAGTTAAAAAGAGAGCATTTTTGAAATTTTTCTCAATGAAGCACTTCACTCTTCTTTTCTCCAGTATTTTTCCCCCCAACTTCTTTAACTTTTGAACATTGGCTTCTATTTTTCTCAATCTCTTTTTGTTTTCTTTTATTTGTAAAGAGATTGAGTTTTTTATTTCTTCCTTTTTAAGAAGCAAAGTCCACCAATTTTTCCCCACAACTTTAATTCTTTCAAACTATTCTTTAAAATTTAATGATCTATTTAGAACATTGGTTTTTTTTGAAATTCGGTTTCATGGGATAGTTTGAAAAATTATTTCACTTGTTTGGCTCAAAGGGACTTATCAAAGGATGATCCTAATCGGGTTTGGACTTTTGGCCTTTGGTTCAACTAATGAAGAAACATGCATTGATCATTTCTTATCATTTTTATGCAATTAAGAGATTTAAAGACTCGAACAAGTTTAATTAGACAAATCAAATGTTGATTCTCACTTTGATTCTAACGTGTGTTTAGCTCACTCCCTCACTTGTTTTGGTTTTACACTTTTTTTATTTAAAAGATGTTTGCAAAGATCTTGTTACACAAAATTGAATTTTCAATTTACAAAAATCTCAAGTTATGACGTTATATGATGTTTTCACAAAAGTTTAGCATATATCTCATTTTGCCCACTCAAAACTTAATTCGAAGTATCCATTAGCATTTTCTAATCATGTGATCATGTTTCAAGAATTTTGTTTAGCCATTTTGATTTCAGTTTTGAAATTTTTTGAGTTTTTGAACAAACAAACTTACATTTTCCATATTTACACAATCTAAACAAGAAATTTTTAAATTACATCAAGTTCTTAAAATACAAAAAAAAAAGTATTGTGATATTTTATTCAAAAAGTATTGCTTTAAGTTGATTTTTCTCAATTATGCTTAAGTGCCATAAAGGTGTATGAAATTTAGGTATTTTGGCACTTATCATACACCCACCTACCGCAATATGGCTACCAATGTCAATGCTTGAAATACCTACAATATGGTTATCTGTGCTAATTCTTTTCTCACGGTACTCATTACCAGTGTCGCTTCTTGAAATGTCCGCAATATGACTACCTGTGCCAATTCTTTTCCCACAATAGTTGTCAAAATGTCCACAATTTGGATAGATGTGCCAATTGTTTTCTCTCAATATTGGCTACAAGTGTCAGTTCTCAAAGTTCCCACAATTTGACTGTACGTATCAATTCTTAGTATCATAGAAGAAAGGGATAGAAATTTGCCGGAAATGATTCGGAAAAAAAGGCGAGGGAGAAAGAAAAATTTGAATGAAAACGCATTCAACTTTAGGTGTGTTATAATGAAGGGAATGACCTCTATTTATAACATTAGATTTTTTCCAAGTTCTTCATCTCTCCAATGTGGGACTTGGGAGTTGTTTTTTCAAAACTCTTCTATGTAAGGCTTAAAAGTTTTTTAAATTTCACATCCAAAAGTTCTTACTAATGACTTTCAATAAACCAAATTTTAACTATTAGTCATTTAAATTTTTTCTTGTATCTATTTAAACTCATGTATCTTGATTGAATTAAGCAATATATAAACTTTTTACATTTTTTGTTTGAATCACAATTATCATTCCCTATATGATTAAGAGAAATAAAGTTTTCGCTACTAAATATTTAACATAATTGCATTCTTAAGAGCTCAAACCTGAGACCTCCAATTAAAACTGAACAACTCTTAGGCTCTTAATCTATACGATTGGTAGTTGTTTCTCATCCTCTTTTAAATTCGACTCACTTTATTTTTTTACGTATACAAAAGTTCTCCTATAGTCGATAGCAAAAATAACCCCTTCTGTTTATGAGACAAAGACACTTCGATATAACTTCTCCCATCAATTATACTCATGATAAATCTAACTCTTAAACTTAATTGGATCCAACATCCTTATTAGTCACAAGATAAAATAATTCCAAATCAGCTGTGAGCATGTTAGAACAGTTAGAACCATAAAAACATCTATTATAGTGTCAATTTTCAAAATATTATTTTAACTGTCCTTAAAGTAAGGGTGGAAACAGGTCAGACCAGATCAGGTTTTGCCTTAAACAGGCTTAACCTATATAGCATGTAAGGTCTGACCTGTTTAAAAGTCTAGTCTAGCATATTAGCTTGTATAAAGGCTTGTTATAGTATATGATCTTGAAATATGTCATCATGTATACATTTAAATATATTAATATTTATACTTTAATTAGACTTTTCTAACTCTAACAATTAAATTATATTTATGTATACATTTTTATATTAAAATTACATATATATTATAATATTACATATTAAAATTGTATAATATAAATATATTGCATAATATAACTAAATATGTCAATTTGTTAGGTTTAATAAGCCTTTTGAATGACCCAAAGTCTGACATATTAAAGTAAATAAGTTTTCCAAAAAGTTTGAGTCTGACCTGTTCACGAAAAATGTATGGCCTAACCTACTCTATTATAGGCTAGATAATAAGCCACTAGTAGGCAGTCTGACTTGTTTCAACCCTTAGCTTAGGGCATTTGTTAAATTTTAAAATGAGTTATGTACTTACTAGCGACTACCTCGAAGTTCACGAACAGGCCTTCTTAATTAATGTGTCCATTAGAAAAATGAAGTTCTTCCACCTTCTATTTTTTTATTCACATTAAAAATCTCACTCAAGTTAAATGAAACTCTTCCACTTCGACCGAGTTAGTTAATTTTTTGTCAAGGTTGCTTCTATTAAATCACAATACGTAGACATGAATTTATAGAAACTAAGGTACGATATGAAAAGAGATAAGAAATATGAAGGAGGACAAAGCAAAAGTGAAGTAGCAAAGAGATTGATTGAGTTATTGAATAAAGAAAGAAACATGATAATTATTTGGAAAATAAATGTTGTCACAACAAAGTGATGTTTACAGATAAATTCCACCCAACAAGTTTGGAACAAAATTGCACTTTATTCAATCCCCAGTCTCAACCGCCAGCGCGTGAGCACAACTCCTATTGAGAAATTTCATTCTTTCTCACCTGTGCTTGCGCTCCCTTGTTCCTCTAGAATCACTAGGTGGTGGCGGCGGAGATGGCTCATACCTGGATGGCCTTCGCTTGAAATGTCGCTCATCGTCGCTAGATTCATAGTCCATGTTGTTACTCTTCCTGCTGACTCCATAGTGGCCATTAGACACCGGTGCTTTAAGGGACGCGGCGGAGACACTGGCAGTTGCTGTGGTTGTAACAACGGGTGATTCCGTTTTGGCGGTGGAGATCTTTCTCTTCTTAGGGAAGCTTATGCGGGAGAAAACACTAGCCTTGTGTTTCCGATCAGCAGCAGCTTCTTCAGCGGCAGTAGAGGTGGTTGTTTTGGTGAGTGATGTTTCAGTGGATTTTCTGGAAGAGGATTCAGAGTGGTGACGGCGGTGGTGGTGACGGTGACGTTCATGGTCATGGTAGTCACGATCTCTGTCTCCGTCTTGATCGGATTTTCTCTTGGGAGGACGTGGAGGTTCAACTTTGATGGGAGAATGAGATCTATCTGGTGATAACCGTTCTGAACGGTGACGCTGGGAATGGTAGTCGCTACCCGACGACGGTGCTGGAATTGATGACTTCTGCACCAAAAACATGGAATAGGAAAAAGTTAGAAATCAACACGATTTAAATTACATTAATTATAATCTATTATTATTAATGCAATTCAATGACACCTTAGAACGACGACTATACACATTAAATATTTTACACGTTAATATATATAATTAATTTTTATAGTATTTATTAATCTTTTTATACTGTTTATTTTTACATTCACAATACGTCAGAAAATATGACCCAACCCAAATAAAATGCAATATAAAGACTAAAAATTATTGGTAATTAATTTTAATACATGCAAAGTTTTAGTATTTATTGTACTTTCAAAATGTCATCTCAGAAATGTTTTTAGTATGACATTATCGGAAAATTTTACAAGTTTGCTTTCTACTACACCATTTACTGAAATATTAACCCTTTAACCCATTATTTGAGCTTCCAGAAAAATACTAGAATAACTCCATTAAAAAATGATGTGAGCAACCACGCAAAATACCAAGACATGGAAGCTTGCTTTTAGCACTCACGATTTTTCTCAAAAAAGTGAAGCTTTTTTTTTAACCAATGGGAATCGTTTGTTTCACCAAATAGAATAAAGCAATAGAATAGTACCGCTTGTTTGCATATATTATTTTTGGAAGTTAGAGGCCCAAGCCCATTCATGGATGGAAAAAAACAGTTCAACCACCAATTAATTTGTTACATGATTTAAATATGTTTTTACGGTTCAAAGCATTGTGATGTCTGAACAAAATACCACGATGAGGCTCCAAGCCTGAATTTAATAACAGCACCGCATCATTAAAATGTTATGATGTTTTAGTTTATTATTATCTTTTCACTAAATCCACCCAAATTGTTTGCTGCTGATCACAGAATCATGATGGGACATGTGGGCATGGCTCCCTCAGTCATTTCATGATCAATGGATAAACATATCTCATCTATAATAAAGTAAAAGCAATTAGTACTACTTTAATTAAAGAAAGCACAATAATAAGTGAGATTAACTAGTGTAATCAGTGTTCTTTTGCAAGCTTGAGGTTTCTGGCCAAACCTTTGGTAGATAAACCCAAAAAAGTAAATGCAACATAGACCACATAAAAAGAAGGGAAGATGAAGACAATTAAAAGCACATACAGTTTTTAATTTCATTGAAGAACCATTCCCAACACTGCTCACTTCCCTAGCAACAAACTCTCGGTCTTTGGAGAAGTCCCTATTCCACCAAGAAGGTGAGCACATTAGCAAACAGTCAGTAATAAAGGGTAATATTATATCCTCCTACTAAATTCTTCTATAAATCCTCCTACTAAATTCTTCTATAAATCCTCCTACTAAATTCTATAAATCCTCCTACCCACATGAAAGTGGCTCATGTCACTTGTAAACTAATCAATAATAAATAAAGTATCACGTTATCACATATGCCACTTGCTTGTACCTAGGAGGATTAGGATGATGTATCACTTTGTTAGTAACAAAATATGTAGATTAGTCAATGAAAACAGCATAAAATTAAAACCAACTGCAACCATGATAACATGGGACATTCATTCATAACATGTTTTCTATGACTAGTAAAAAATTGGGCCACTAAATTCATGAGACTAACAAGGAAGAATATATATTTATCTAAAACAGTGCTTTGACATCATTTTACTGAAATTCACAACATGGTTGTTTGCACTGAATGTGAACATGTTGGCAGCAGCTTAATAGTGGTACCAGATATTTGACTTAAGTTAAAAGTAATTCAAGCTTATTAACCACACATATCAGAACATGACACAACCACCCAAGAGTGGTTCGAGTTTGTACCTTCCATCCTGTCTCTCATTTTCACGCCTCCTCCTCAAATCAGCTTTCCGAGCTTCAAACTGCTCTCTACTCATAGCTGGAGGTTGAGCATTCATCCCCATACTGAACTCAGCAAGATCCCTAAACATATTAAAAAAATATTACAATCTGGCTCTCTAAAGAACAATCTGTGAACATATATATCCTATAGGCATGCAACCAAGTTCACTACAGATCTACATTCTATAGCCTTAATACCCTTCCTAAAGTAGGAATAACAAGACAATACAATGGGCATGTTTGTGTGCTTATGAAAGAGAGCGGGTGACGAGCCAACTTTTGATTTTCCCAAAAATACTATTACATACCTATGAGGTGGAACAGGAGGCATCATGTAACCCTGCATGCCAAAGGGGTCTGGTGGAAAACCATTTGCAAATGCCATGTCCAAGGGGCCAAGACCATAACCCATCATTTGCATTGGACCAGCATATGGTGCCATAAATCCATCCATACAAGGTTGCATGCCATTCCAGTACGAATTATACCCAGCAGGTGGGCCCATTGGCATCATATAGTTCTCAGTTGGAAAGTCGTGTAGGTTTTTCCACTGCATATCTGCAAGATAAATAAAATTATTACGAATAATAGAGGTAAAAGCTTCTGTACCGTCCTTGTCCATTAAATGTTCCATTAGAAAGCAGAACTTGAGACAGAATGGTAGATTTACCATTTGTGGGTAAACAGATTTTCTTCTTCTTCTTTTTCTTTCCTGCAAAGTTACAAAAAAATCAAATCAGATTGTCCTAAACAGAAAATCAACAAATAAAACAGATTTGTGCTTATCCAAAGCATAGGTGCCTTGGTGTTATAAAATATTCAACAAGTAGACACACTTAGCAACTAACACAAAACCATACCCCATCCCTGCAAAAAAAAAGTAGGATACATAGCAACAATCTATATACTACCTGCCTCAGTAGGAACCAAGTTTTGCTGCACTTCTTCTTCAACCGGTCGAGCACTCCCTTGTGATGCTTGTTCCTTTACACTCATTGACTCATGAGTAGCTTCAGATACATCAGCAGCTCTGGTGATCCTTACTTGCTCTGATGTCTGATGTGGAGGAGAAACAGCCTTAGTATCATCAGCTGTTTCTTGTATACTTGTTGTTCCTTCATGAACAGGTAAAACCTTTAGTTCTCCCTTAGATGCAGCCGATGAGGTTGGAGATGGAATCTTAGGCTGTGGACAGCGAGCAGACTCCATATCTAGAAAATCAAAATCCAGGAAACAAATATTGTACATATTAACAAATTGGTAGCCAATAATAATCCAAACAAGAGTTACAGCATAGTAGTTTCATGAACCTTGAACTTGAAAAGCACTCCCCACATTTTCAGCACTGCTGTTGCCTGATTCCAATATACGATTAATAGTGTCTCTTAATGTCTTATTTGGCAGAAGATCATCGGCAAGAATATTTGTTGCACCACATATGCACATGGACCTTGACATTATGTAGTCCCTAATACCTGAAATTTTCAGGATGAAATTACATAAACTCAACAAAAAATTTATTTTTTATAAAATAGTTCAGGAAAATAGAAAGAAAACATACATTGAAATTTTGGAAACATGAATGACAAAGGTTCATAAAAGACATACATTTGTCACAGAAGCTTTTAAAACAACACTTGCTTGTTAGCACAGCATCCTTCATCACATCACTGCACAAGGGGCAGTGGAGCTCAGGAGGTAGATCCCCCACAGAACGTGTTGATGTTGGTAGCCCTTCTATTTCTTTCTCAAAAGCAGCCCTGTTTTCAAGCAGAAGGTAAAACTATTTCACACACAGGTGACAAAAAGGATAAGCATAAATAAAATGCACTCACTCATTTGGCTTCAGGACAGCTACTGAGCCATTTGGCAATGCATATGAACCTTGTGGGTTAACCATCAGCATCGATCGCGGAATACCAGTAGGTTGCTTCACTCTTTTGACGTCAAAATTTGGATCCCCATTTGTAGGGCAGTGCTGAATGAAATGTCCTAAACAAAAGTAAGGGGAAGTAGCTAAGCTAAGCGCACCAACATTACAATCCAGGATCCAGCAACTTGCAAGGAACCAGACAGACAAACATTAAGTTTCAGAAGTATTAACATACCAGACACCTTGCATCTATGACACACATAGCCTTGTGGAGGTGTCTTCTGCTGCAACCCTGCCAGACCTCAGCAATTAAATAAGCATTAGTTCATCAACCAACATATAAATATGTGTATTCAAAGCAGCAAGTCAAGAAAATGTAGAGAATAGGTAAAGAGAATTACCGAAAACACGCCCACCCCCCATCCTTCCTCCCATACCCCTTCCAAAACCTCTACCGCCACCAAAATCTGACCCTTGACTGCATGTCAAAGAAAAAGAACATAAAAGATCATAAAGCAAACAAATGTTTTCTTTCTGCACAAAAAAATATGAAAGAACGTTTGGGCATAATAAGGATTCCATAATATGGTGGGGGTGACATGGAACAAGTGATCCAATATGGGTGTCTAGGTTCAATAAACGATGAGTCCCTACTCCCTTCTGAAGGAGATATTAATGGCCATTCTTGCAGGCTGGAAAGTGTTAGTATCAAATTTGTATCATTATTTACATTCAACATAGTTATCATCCCATTCCACGCTGACTTCATGCACCAAACAACACACCTAAACGGAACAGAATACTCCACTCACCGTTGCCAATCCAAGGCTGGAGTATCCACTACGGCCTTAATCTTACTGTCTAGATCTTCATCAGCATTGTTAGTCGGAGGAGCCTCCAGGCCAAAGTTGCTTGATTGGACAGGCTGTGCATCCGGATTTGGATACAAATCGTTGCCAAACTCATCCTCATAGATATCTTCATTCTGTCATGTGATATGAAATATTCAATTTCCTGGGAATGTAGACGAATTGAATATAAAAAGTGAAAAAACAAAAGGACTTACATATCCCATGGCAGATGTATTAGCAACTGGTAAGCTACTGTTATCAGGTTCAGTTTCTGCCGTCTTAATTTCCAGCTTTTGCCTGAAGAAAACAGAAGGCAGTTGCAACTCAAGAACACGGAATTTATTTCACAATTGAAGAATTTGTGTCTGAGAAAGATTGTGCAACCATGGCATGGCGACAATAGACGAGAATGACAAACTAAATGACCACCCATTTTTAAAGAGCTTAAATACAAAATGCATGATTAATGATGAAAATTCCAACAGTGATGAGATTAAAGGTTTGAAATAGTACTCTATTTTGGTGACTATTGGTAAACGTGGCCGTCCTGGAACCCGACCAACTAACACAGAGGTATTTTTTGGTATCAACATAGCTTCATCAAGATATTCTGAAATTCCAAAGAGACAGAACAACTATAAAACAGTGCAACAATGCTATTCATGAAGCCAAATATATATGAACTGGTAAGGTAAAAATTAAGTTTGGTGCCTGTAATTTCAACAAATAATTGTTCAGAGTATTTTATTATATTTTGTATAGGGGGTGGGATAAGACTCCTCCTATGCAAAGTTTATATCTATAAAGTGAGCAAGTAAAGTTATATTTATCCTTGTCCTTTGAGTTAATAAAATTACAGAGAGATGCTCAACTCATTAAAATAACCCAAGGACTAGCTTACTTAAAACAAACTAACTTCAGAGGAACATTTTATGAAGTTGTGTATGATAAATTTTGAATGAAGCCTATTCCAGTTCAATGGCAGATAACACCAGTAAAAAGTTGTGCTTAGTGAGGTACATGATAAACACTGTAAGTTTAACCATGAATTCCCCTCCTCAAAGCTATGTATAAGGTCCTTGCTATTAAATTTATGGTTTAGTGCCGAATTGAAATGCTAAAAACCCAGACCCATATTAACGCCCCAAACCACTACTTTTTAAGAGGATAGCTTAATTAATCAAAAATCAGAACCAACCTTCATTGGTTTGGGCATTGGTGACGACAAGATCAAAATCAGTACCTCTCCCTAAATGCTTGGTTTCAAATATTTTTTCTTTCAAAGTACCAACAGAGATGAAAGGACCATCCATTGGAATAGAATCATAATCTCTTGCACTCTTAAATTTATAATACACGGCCATGGTAGTATATTTTCTCTTTTCTTTTATCTATAAGAAAAAAGGTAAACACCAAAGCAATAGAACGAAAACACAATAATGAACAGTGCCTTTGAAATTGAAATATAATGAAATAAAAGGCCTTAGAAATATTAAAACTTCAAACAAATCAAACAGTACACTATATTGAAAGATCTTTTTTTCTTTTCTCTTTTTTCTAGTTTTTTTTCTAAGGATAAGATCAAACAAAATGAACCGCCACGACGATGAGAACACTCCCAGAATTCTTCAAGTCTTCAACTTCGTCAGCACAGAACCCTAGCGCATCAGAGAATTCAGATTCCTTCAGAACACGAAACTGCGAATCCTTCCCCAAATAGAAACCAAAATTAGGGTTACAGATGTGTGTCTTGAACGGAATCGAACGAAGCAAAGAGATTTGTTGAATATCCTTATGCAATCAACTTAATCAGATAGCTTCTGTTACCGATTCGGATTGTAAGCGAAAATCTCTGATGAGCAGCGAAAGAATCTTGAAATCGCGAACGCAGAGCCTTGAAATCGCGAATGCAGAGCCTTGAAATCGCGAAGCTTCGGTTGAAATCTGAAGCGATAGGGAAAGCAGCGAAGATAGGAGAATGATGATGATGATGATAATGAAAGTTTGGTGAGAGAGAAAATGAAATGGAAAAGGTAGAAAAAGGGTGGTGGGTTTTGTAAGTTGCGGTTTTAGTTGCTTTTCAGGAGTGGCGGCGTTTAGGATTGGGATTTGAGATACCTTCTCCTCATGTCAAAACCTAACACCTGGGATCTTCTACTTCTTTGGATACGTCGCATCCTCTTATATATGTACACATATAGTTATCAAAAAAATAGAAGATATCGTAAACATGTTTAAACTTTGTATCACACTACCTATGATTTTGTTTCTTTTTATAGAAAAAGTAAAATTAATATATATTTAATTCTTGTTTTATTTTATTTTTTGATTAATGAGAAACAATGGTAAATGTAGTGGTAATTTTTAAGACAAAAGATATAACTTATTTCTCGTATTATATATTAAAAAAGAGCATAAAAAAGATGTATGTTGACATTGAGTTTCATAAATTGTCACTACATTATTCATTATTTATTTTTAATTATTTTTAATTCTTCAAAAAAGTAATATAAATAAAGAATATAATAATTGTGTATAAATTTTTACACTAATAATAGTACCTATATATTATACTTTTAAAAACTAATAATAAAAGGTTTTAATATATAATTTTTGATGTAATATTTATATACTGTCCGTATAAAGTTTTATATACATTTGGTATGTTATTTATCATTCATTTATATTATTTTTTGAGAAATCACTAATAATTAAATATAAATAATGCAATAACATGATATAAAATTCATACACTACCATATATAAATTGTTCTTTCATGATTTTTTCAAACCAAATTAGTTATTGTGTTCTTCTTTTTTAAAGATATAGGAGGCCCATTTAGCTAAAACTAGGCCCTAACCATTTTACAAATACTTTTAAAGTTGGAAGCCTAGAAATAGATAATAATCGTACAACAGACTATAGTTATAAATATACTACTACAACCTCGTTATTCTTTTGTGTTTCTTCTTCTATTTTTTTAGTCGAAGATGAGGACAAACACAACACAGGGAAGCACAATACATTGTTGCAGGAATAAGAGGCAATGAGGTGAAGCTGGTGGCCCTAGGTTTCGCTCTCACTCAATTTATATGGAAATTGAAAATGCAATTTTGTACTCACAGTCTCATCAATTTTTTTTATTTTAAGTAAATTGGTTGAGTCTTATACTGTAATTTAAGGAAATTTGGTTTAACTAAATCGAACCAAAATATTCAGTATCTAAAATAATTTAAACATTATCAATTTTTGATGTAGAATCGAGCTATTTGTAAGGTCGACTAACAGTCAAATCATCTTATTTGATCGTACTTGAATACCATAAAATGAAAAGCATTTAACATTTTGAGAATTGAGAAGTATTGGACTTAGATATCTATAGTAGATTTACTCCATATGTATTGCATAAATAATATCATTTGTACACTTGTTAACCCAACTTGTTTTTTTTGAAATTGTTTCTTTCATTTGCCTTTGTTTGACTCGAGAAGGAAAGTGAAAGAGAAGAAAGTATAAGGAGTGCAAGTTAAAGGGAAGAAAGGGTTATATTAATAAATGTTCTTAGGACATTGTTTAAGGAAGAAAAATAACATTAGAATTAGAAAAAGAAAAAGAAAAAGAAATTTTAAGAACCATCTCATCCATTTTTGCAACTACACAAATCATCCATAATTTATATATGCACGTTACACTAACTATCCATGATGTTAGTTGACCGTTAAATAACAGTGTGTTAAGTGCCAAAATGTTAATGAAATGTATATGATTCAGAGGTACTTTGTGTGGATTTATGATGTAATTGTATACAATTCCCAATAATCTAGTAATTTTGTATTGTTTAGGAATTTAAGTAATTGTTGTTGTTTGTAGGTGAAGATATGATGAATAAAGGAGAAAAAAAAGGAGAAGATTAAGGTTTTGAACAGCACAAGCCTCGCCCAAGCGAGGGAATGATCGCTCAAGCGACAATTCAGAGGAAAATCAGCAGAAAACACTGACATCCCTCGCCCAAGCGAGGGACTGTCACCCGGGCGCTATTCAAGACCAAAACTAGCTAAACTTACTGTTTCTCCCTCGCCCAAGCGAGAGAGTCTCGCTCAGGCGAGGTGATCAAGCAGGAATTGTCATCTTCTCTCGCCCAGACGAGGTGGTCAAGCTTGGAAAGTTATCTTCTCTCGCTCAAGCGAGAATCCCTAGCTTGAGCGAGAGTGGAGCTGTTAGGCATGAAATAGGCAGTTTTGGAAAGGCCAGGGGTTATCATCACTCTTCTGAAGCAAATCTTGGCACGAAATATAGAGAGAATATGATAGAAATCGTGGAAACGATTCTATTTCACATGATTCTTTGTATTAGTTCATGATTCGAGCGTTGTAATAGCGAGGATGAGTGGCTAGTTCTTCGTAGTTGGGAATCGAAATGTAATCTTCTTACCTTTTGTACTCCTGGATTCAATTCTATATTAATGTTGTTTGATTTTGGAAAGTTTATCCCTTGTTTATTGCTTGATTTCAATTAGCTAATGAATTCATGATTTAAGGTTCAAGTTTAACTGGGAAGACAAACTTGATACCAGATCTGGATTGTCTTTCTTGCTACATAATTGATCTAGGGATGGACAATGATGTAGGAATTGCTTTTACATTTGATTTTAATGCTAGTTAATCATCCGATTATCCAATGAATTGGTAATTGAGTAATTATCTAAGAATTTTACAATCAGGGGACTGATGTAATTGATTTATGAAAAATGTGCATCAAATTCACTAACTTCACAAACTATTAGGAATTGAATCTATGGATGTCAAAAGGAAAATTGATGAGTTTCGATCCCAACCCTTTTATTTTATTATCTTCTATTGTTATTTAAATTTGATTATTTCTAAAAACCAATGCAAATTTACCAACCAAATCTTGTATATTGTACATAGTTGCTCAATTGACTTTTGTAGGAATTAGTGTAAATCCACTCCATTCCCTGAGGACGATATCCCGGTACTTTACCGAATTTATTACTTGTACGATACGGTACACTTGCCATTACATAAAATTGTTAACACAGTGTCATGTGCATGTCACATGTAATTTAATAAAAAATTATTACAACAATACCATGACTTTATATACAATATTTTTAATATACTGCTCACAACTTGTTTAATAAAATGCTTGAAATTAATATAGTGCTCACATTCTTTAAAAAATCTATCTGGTTTGCACCCAACATAGAATTTTATCTTTGAAGGATGAAAATCATTGAATAATTCAAACCATTCCTATATGAATAAGCAATTTTCAATTGTTTATTTAACTTTATTGTTGTCCATGAACCAAAATCTACTACAATTTTTCAAATTGTTTATTTTGTGAAATTTTAAAAGCATCACCACACAAAAGACATTTAATTTATCCAAACTAGCAGTGTACCCGTGCACTTGCACGGGTCGCTTCTTTGTTTATGCATAATGCAAATATAATATACATATATTTTATAATATCAATAAATCATGTATTGAAACATTATATTTCTCATTCATATAGGTGTAATATTAATATTGATTTTTGAGTTATATGTAGAATATTAACAATTATAAATGCGTTTGTATAAGCATTTATTTGTAGAAAGTGTGATTATAGAAAATATTTGATTCTTAAATAACTCATTCATATAGGTGCAATATTAACATTGATTTTTGAGTGTATATGTAGAATATTAACAATTATAAATGCGTTTGTATAAGCATTTATTTGTTGAAAGTGTGATTATAGAAAATATTTGATTCTTAAATAACTCAATAAATAAAATTCAAATTGTATTGGATAATATCTCACCTCTATATTCTCTATATAAAATTATAAATATAAGGAGTTATTTTTG
>NW_017724307.1:0-20319 GCF_001865875.1 Lupinus angustifolius | reverse complement strand
ATGACTAAAAACACACATGTTACCCTACATTCGCATTACTAAGAAATCATATGTTACCCATGTCACATAGTTAAAACACACATATTACTCATATATTCATATTATTAAGAATATACATATTACTTGTCTATTTGCATGTTTAAGCACATAAGAAAAATAAATTGATAATTTTTAATTTGAATTTTCTACAATTGTTATTAACATATAAAATATTCTCAAGATAATAAGTTAATCAAACACTAATCTTGGACATTAGAGAATGATACCTAGAAGTAGCTAGAGATTTGGTAAGAAAATTAACAACTTGATGATGAGATGATATGTCTAGAACACAAAACCAAGTAAAAACATTTGAACCACAATAAATATGAAAGTTGTAGTGGATATCATATCAGAGGAATCACCATCTAGACCGAGTTATAGATAGTGTGCCAATGAAGTGAATATTAATAGATAGTGTGCAAATGAAGTGAATATTAATGAACCTTCTTTCATCCTTAACGTGATTATTACTTTTGTATCTTTTATGGAAAAGAATTATAAAGAATAGAATTAACGTATCATGTGATAAAACAGCCTCATAATTCCCTTAATCAAAGTCAATTTAAGTCAAAACTATGATTTGTCTCTCCTTTCTATTTTTAGAATTCTTTTTATGGTTTTTCTATTTTCTGTTTTTCCTCTTTAGGAAAGTCTGTTAGTTTTGGTGCCAATTAGTTAGTGTAGTAGTTGGCTTTGCTTTAGCTATAAGGAAAAAGTGACATATGGCATGAAGGAAGGAAAAAGTGACATGTGGCATGAGGGAAGGAGAAAATGACACGTGGCATGAGGGAGTTCTTTTTATTATATTGTTAATAGATCACATGTCATGAGGGCTTGAGAGATTGACACATGTCATGAGATATTTCTTGAGAGATTGACACATGTCATGATGGATTTCTTGAGAGATTGACACATGTCATGAGGGACTTTTAGTTTTGATGAGAGGTTGACACATGTCATGAGGGCTTGAGAGATTGACACATGTCATGATAAAGTTTTTTTTATTATATAGGTAATAGATGCGTTCTATTTTCTAGTGCGAATTAGCTTTGGCACTGGTACACATATACATTTTGTACCACTCCATGTCCTATGGATATATGATTGGTCAGGAAAAATATATTTAAGTTAAAATTTAATTATTAAATATTTTTCTAACCAATTATAAGCTCATGGTAGATGGAGTGGTACAAAATGTGGGATAACAGATGTGCTCCCGCACTGAATGGACACAAGAAATTCACAAAATCTTTAAAATTCAAACGGACATATGATATATTTAAAAGTAGATGACACAAAAATGCTGATATATTCACAAAGTTGAAATATTTTTAACACATAAGAACTGTAACACTTTTTGGCTTACTCATGTAGCATATTGTTATCTTGTCAAAATGTATCTTACACTTGGCAGTGCTTGTAGTTTATGAAAATTGAACTGCTACAAAAGAGATAATACTAACTTATAAGCATTTCGGTGATTCTCACTAGAAAGAATATGATTTCATTAATTGATTTGACATTACATACAAGTTATAACATTGTACTTTATGATCATTGTGGTACACAATGCTTTGAGAAAGAGGATTTGTTGGGTTAAAAAAGAAATAAAAGTTGTATTGTTTGAAAAGTAGAGGGTAATTTAATATTTTAGTTAATGGTGTTAAATCAGAGGGTAGTTAGTTTATGTAAGGGCAAAGAGGAGAAAGGTTTAAGAATCTGTTTATGAGTTGGTTTCTAGAGGATAAAGGAGAGGGAAAGGAAAAGTTTGGGTGCAATGAAATACATTTATAAAATGACTCTCAAGCCTTACTTTTTTTTTTCTCTTCCCCTCAAAAAGTCAACTCGCAAACAGACCCTAAAAGAGTTTATCCATGATAAAGTTATAAATAAAGCTTAATTTTACAGAAATAAGATAATATAACTTGTAAAAAAAAAGAAGAGAAAGATAATCATATAACATAGTTGCATTTTTTCTTGCAGAGAAATCTGCCAACAAGTTCCCAGAAATCCAAGCCATTTGATTTTTTTTCCTATTCAAATCCTTCCTCTATAATGGTAAAACTCTAAATGGAAGAAAAAATAAAATACCAAAAGAAAACAAACTTTCATATATCTGTCAATATTAATGAAGATACAATGACAACATATGCCAGAAAGAAGAAAATGGCAATCTGTATGAAAAACTTGGGATTTTCCCTCATGTTTGGGGATGTCACTGCCCTGAAAAGCAGAAAAATCAATTATACCATAAATCACTTAAGGGGAAGTTAAAGTCCATCACATAAATTCAACTGATATTGTGATCTTCACTTTATCCTTAAGCACAAAGTTACCTAGCAATTCTTTGAGAGAGTCTATTAAAAGGTAAACTTTGTATGAACACAATGCCTGGTCCTGTTAGAAGAGCTGTCACTGCATTGTCACCCTGCAATTTCAAAATCACTATCATATACTATACACCAAAGGGATGCCGAAAGAGTCGCGCGATCCCAAAAGGAAATTTAGAGACACAGCATAACCTCATTTTTGAAATTTCATAGGTAATAAAAGTGGTTATTACAAAGCATAATCAACTGCCGAGTAAAGATGATACTGTTGGGGGGTATAGATCCTCTGTGGGGGTGCACATAATAATCATTTTTGAAAGCGATCAGTGATTAAGAATTGTAAAAAAATACATGCACTTGGACAACATGGTAATGTAAAAATTTAGTCTTCAAGGCTTTTTCGTCATGGTTACGACTTCCACTTTACTCTATTGTTCCACATTCATTTTACAATATCTAAATCCCTTGTTGGCTTAATAATGAAAAATCCCAATTTTTACCATATATGAACAAATATTAACAAAGTTTACTACTTAAGTTGTCAATAATAACATTACTGTTATGCACAAATGTAAAGCATGAAATACTGTTAGGCATATACCTACGCATTTCTACAACAACTACAGTGCAAAGTTCACGAGGCCACAAAAAAGATGTAGCAGTTTTCGGAAACAGGAACATAAAAGGCTTCAGATAAGAAGTCACTTACTCCAAACACTGCCCTCCTTGCAGGACCATTGTATTTTATTTGGATATCGACTGCACTTGTCACAGCAACAATGCAAGAAACATCAACAGCTAGAACTTCGCCAATCTCGAGATTTTTCTGTACAACTGACCATAAGCAAAAAACCAACAGAGCAGCCCATGAGAGACATATTAAGGATGACAAGTAATAAAGAAAGTTGAAAATACTTCAAAGGGTCTCTTAATCAAGAATGACATTTAAAAGTTGGAAGATAAATTGGGAAGGAGAAAAGAGTCCTAATGAGGAGAAAAAACAAGCAATAGCTTTTTAAGTCTGTGTGTGTCAGTGTATATACCGGATCCAGACGCTAGTATGAACGCAAGCCCTTGGCCAACTAGTTTCTGCCTCAAAAATCCCTGTGAATAGTACAAACACAGTTAGAGCAGTAATATGGAGACAATGATAAGAAGACTTAAATTCTTCCCACATTTGCTTTACACTAGATAACCTCTTATTTTGAAAGAAACATTATTCTAACAATTTTATTTGTGACTTTGAGGAAAATTACAAAAAAATTCTGAAAAACCAAGTCATGTGCTTCGGTGGACTATAAGTGGTGAATTATAAGGTAAAACCAAACAATAACTAAATAAACATAAAAAACAGATAAGTCACACCTGGACCAACCATCAGACAAGTAATGTAAGTGAGAACATCTTTCATGTCTACAATATCTATTGGTACAAACAAGACCTCAATGTGTACATTGCAGCCATCACAGATTGGAACATCTTTGAAGGTAAGAATAATAGTCCATTTTATGGGATGTTTCAAAGAAAATAATATTCTTTTGTAAAAAAAAGCAAACTAAGATTGCTTGCCAGCCAAGTGATGCCAAGTATAACTTAGTAACACACAACAAAAACAATCGGAAACTCCGCAATTATGTCACCTCAGCACCACCAATAACATAACGTCCCCTCTGATCAACTGTGTTGATGACCTTCACGTCATTGACTGAGCAAAGAAATGCATCTGGCTACAGAAAATTCATAAAGAGGTTATGCCATGTTCTGGTCCACATATTAAACAGAAAAATTAAAAAAGAAAGACCATAAAATTAGTTATACCTGACACAAAATCTCTCCATTAAACATTGCCAAATCAATCTGTATTTGAATAAGAAATAGATACATATAAAGAGACTTCAGTATGATGAATCCAAATATATGTTTCAGGCGATGAATTTGGAGACCGAAAACTAGAGGAGTAACAATGCATTTTTTAAATAATTTGAGGATGTGTGTAAGAACAAACCGGGAGAATTCTAGCAAAAGAAGGCGCAGAAATTCCAACAAATCCATCACTTGGACCAGAATTAGAAAGAACAATGCTGGCTATAGTTTTGCCAAATAACCACTGCCACAAGCCTCCTTCATTTTCTGGAAGGTAGGCCTTTTCCATTTCAATGGATCCAGACATAAAGCACATGGAACCTACCATTACATGATTCCACAAATTCCATTAAAACCTTGATTCCACAAATTCCAAAAACAAGTTATGCATGCATAGAGACAGATATGTTAAAAAGATCTTACGATAGGGACTACTAGGACAGCACCACAAGAAATTATTAGCTTGCGACAAAACTTACTTCAGGTTCGGGTTAACTAAATACTTAATGGCACATCCTCTTTAAGAAGTGGGGAGGAGCTAAAAAATCACAAACATGCTTTATGGGCAAACTTGTGAGCCAGCAAATCACAAATGAATTTAAGGACTAGGAATTCATTATTCATTAATGTCAAGAACTTATTTAAACCAAAGAATTTAAGCAAATTAAAGTGATGTATTTTAAGAAGAAAGAACGGCCCAGTGCATGAGGCTTCCACTCAATGGCGTCTAGGGAGTATATATGTACACAACCTTACCCTCACAAGTGAAGAGGCAATTTCCAGGTTTGAGCCCATGAGCTCCAAACAAAAAAAGTGATGTATTTTAATACCTAAATAAAAAATAGTGTGTTCATACAAAAAAGATGATTAAATATGCAGCCACAAACAAACAATGTTTCACCATAAAAAACAATGCTTGTTTTCTTAAGGATCTCTTCTCCGAAATCTCTTTAACCACCTTCTCCTTTTCATAATGAAGGCACAACCTAAGCCCCCATTGCAATATTCATTGTTGTCTTTCGAAATCAAGTTTGCAATTTTGCATCATTATCATATTCAAGCATAATATAATTATTCAAAGTTCATGATGAACTAATAAAGCACAAAACTGTAAGATGAAGTCAACGAAAAAATCATCAGGGAAAATGATCCAACACTCTTGAATAGAAGTACTCAACAACTTACCAGGCTTTGCAATAATTTTTTCGTGTGGCTTCAACATTATCTGTATTTCAATAACCAATTCAAGATTGAGTAACACTGTTGTGGATAACATAAAAGAAAGGTAAAAGATATTACATTTTATACTCAGGATGGTCATTCATATACCTGAACCACCTGAGCTTCGCCCCCTAAAATCTGAAAGGGTATGATTGCATCTTCTGGACTCTAAACAACACATAACATGAAAATTTCATTATAAGCTATTAATGATATTTGATAAGAGCAAGTAAACACTTACGAATGTCAAGTATTTATTTATTTGATAGAATCCTATCTCAGCAAGTTAAGGAGTAAGAATCATCTCCAGTACGGGAGAGGGGAGTCTTTTAAAAGCAAAAACAGCATGCTATGTCACTTTTATCCTTAGTAAAAACAAGAACTTCACTCTAGTAGTGGAGAAGATCCTTGTTCCAAGTTAAGAGCCATTGAGAAACCATTAACAAACAATGCTCAAAATCAGTAACGTTTAGGGGATCAAGAGCAAATATATGAATAACATTTCAAAATTACTTTCCGGTTTTCTTAAATTTGTGTTTTTGGATTACTAGTCAGCTTTTCCATTTATCTTGTACTTGCTTTGCTCCTTATTTCAGAGGTTAACTTCTCCTTACACCCCAACCCTAATAGTGGCAGCACTTTTACTGAGAAATGGTTATAAATTATGGTCGCAGTTGCGATTATGTTACATTTACCATAATTGCAGGAAAATGCAGGTTTGAAAACTCTTCAAACTGGAATATTGCAGCTGCAATTGCAGTTGTGGACTGCTATTTATAACCAAGCAGTATGCAATATGAAAATAAACGTGTATCCTCTATCAATTCTAACATTCTTCAAAGCTACCAAAACATCAATGAGAGGTTCATCTTCAGAAAATTTCATTTTGCAAATTCAACATGAAATATGCAAGTTCCATGGAACAAAGCAGAAATTATCATGATCATGAACCCAGACTAAAATTTGTTGTTCTATACAGTTAAGTCACCTCAACAAACTAACTAAACATCAATCTCAATTGCAAAAACTTGTCAATGTATGATGGAATTACAAATCAATCTTCTGAAGACTCCAATTTCGCAAAATAAAAAGCCTCGCTGAGAAGTCATATTAATTTATTATTCAAACTCACCTAAGCTGTTCTATATTAACACAAGGCAAGTTATTGAAATAGAGGACATGATAGAAACTACATATTTCTATCTTCAAGAGCAAGAAGCTATTCAAGTACCTGATAAACGTAAGGCTGAAAAGGCGTTGAGAAAAAGGGTGCAGCCATGGCTGAGACAGAGGGCCAACTTAGATGTTACCAGAGAGATAAAGGGCCTGTTCAGAACTAAATTCACAAAAAGAAATCAACTGTATTTTTAGTATAGAATTGAATTCAATTGCACCATGTAATAATGTTTGGAATAAATCTCAAAATTCATAGAATTCAATTGAAATCAGCTGTTCACATAGCATTTTAAATTTAAATTAAAGGAAATCACTTTAAACATTATCGTTACAAGTTATAATCTTCAACATATTTAAACATAGGCCCATAAGTAATAAGTTTTAAGTTCATGAAAATTTGATGTTAGAATTGATATAAGGATGAAGGATTCAACTAAACAGCTAATGATATAAATTAAAAATTGCTAACACAGCATTTATCTTAAATTATGAATGTAAAGAAGTGAGCTTTAATCCCAATTCTAGTCATTATCTTTTCTGTTGACAAAAAAGCAACCCTAGATCCCATACATATTTCGCTGAATGTGGCTTCTTATTATATGATCAATGGGGCATTTGGAAGACCTCATCTGCGCTTACGAGAACAGCTCATGAAAATAACTTATGACCTTCCTATACGTTCTTTTTGTCTCATTTCAATTATTTCGATAAGAGGGTGGGTCTGAGCGCAACAACAAAGTTGTTTGCCTAGCAACCTAGACGTCATGGGTTCAAATACTGGAAACAACCTCTTCGATAAAGCTGCATACATCTACCCTCCCCATATTCCACTAGGTAGGGGCTTCATGCACCGGGCCACCTTTTTTTCTTCCAATTATTACAATAAGACTGTCAAAATAACTTCTATAAATAAGTTATTTTTAGCTTATTTAAAGAAACTCATTACATCAGCGTTTAACTAAGCTGTTCACCCAAACAACCCCTCATCTACTGACCCACCTGAGCATTTTCAAAAGAGGTGCCTATTGTCATATATACCAATGATAAACACCTTAACCTCAATGGTGAAGAAATTAAACCAAGATTCATAACCAGAATTATAAGGTGAAGATTAACCTGATTCACTACCCAAATGAGAGAAAGCACAATATTTTGCTGTAGTTGTTGCAGCACCGCTAACTGTAACACTTACTCTCTAAAATTTCCTTCACACAGAAAAAAAATAGCAGCTTAGGATAAAACCTCATTGAAATGAATTAAAATGAAAAAATAAGAGTAACATAAGTAATGATCGAATAATACAGTGATAAATCTCAAATTGTTAATTCTCATGCAGAACAAATAATTAGCTGAATAATAATAATAATGGATACCCAATTGAAAAGAGTCTTGGATCTGCGCTAGAAACTATGATTCTGGAGAAGTTTGAGATATTGGATTATTTTGGGGTTGTTATACAATTTTGTGTTTTATGTTTTGTTCTTAAAATGTGTTTTGTGTTTGAATTTGTTGGAGTACACGTGTATGTATTTGTTTCTGATATGGCTTGTTTCTATTGGCTACCGTCACTGACTTGATATGGCTTGTTCCTATTGGCTACCATGCTTAGTATTGATTAAAATTTAAAATTCCAATTGCGTTTCTTTTTAACGGCAAATACTATATAGTTCATTTCAAATTCTCAATCTTATCTATCTTTTTATGGCACTGTAATATTATCTAATATTATTAAATGAATTAGAATTCAGCATTGGAATGGTCAATGGTGTATAAGACAAATATTATTTATAAATTATTACGAAATCATGAATAATTCATCTTTATATCAAAATAAAGAGTAGGTCCAATCATACAATGTTGAAGATATGTGAAATTTGCATAAGCTCATGCTTGAATATGCAAAACAAAGAGTACCAAAAAAAATGAAGAGATGGATTTGTAACTCAATTTATTGAATGAAATTGAATACACATTTAGAATGAAAGTTTATCTATAAAAAGTAACTAACTTAATCGAGTACACTTTCAAACTAATTTAATTAACTTGAATTAATTAAACATTTTTAGTCGAAAGCAACTAAGTAATTGGACCATTGTGTAACTTTTCATTGTGTAATTTCTCACCTATATGCCTTTGGCTTGTTTCTGTGATGGAATCTGAATAGCTTGTGTTCAACACCCTCCATAGGTGACATGTGAATATTAAGGATTATTAAAGATATATGATAGGTTATTTTGGAAGATGATAGTTAGTTAGAAAGTTAGGAATTAGCAAGTTAGGTTTATGTTAGTTAATTACTTTACAAACTTTCTTTTCATTCTTTTCTCTTGTATAAATAAGTCATATTGACTCACTTCTTATTCAATCAATTTCATTCATTCAATGAGAATATTATCAATCTTTGTTTCTCATTCTTCTTTCTTTAAGTTTCTTTAAGTTTTCTTTTATACATTTTTTGATTCATTAAGAAGCTTTTTTTTCATCGCTCTTACCACATTTTAACAAGGATGTCAAGCTTGGAGCGCAAAGTATGGAAGAAATTAGAGATTGCTTTGAATAGCTCATAAAGATCATTTGGAGATTGATTTGAAAAAATAAGCAGTTGGTTGCACAACATGAGAAGCAACATAGTGTTAATATGGAATATTAGACTGGAATATGATTTCTCTAACTACTCCTAGAATATATTGATGTTTTATTTCAACAATTCCAATTTGTTGAGGTGTCATAACATGAGATATTTTATGCAAGATGCCTTGAGAAGTATAAAAACCGGACATCAAAAAATCTTTACCATTGTCTGATCTAATCACCTTGACTTTAATGTTAAACTACATGTAAACATGAGGTCAAAAGATTTAACAAGAGAAAACACTTCTGATTTTTGTTTAGTGAATAATAACCTAGTAAATCTAGATTTGGCATTAACAGTGGTGAGAAGGTACTTGTGTCCTAAAGTGCTTAGGGTAGTAATAGGTCATCATATATCCATATGAATTAAACAAAATACATAGGCATATTTAAAGACACTATCTGAAGATAGTAATATTTTGTTTTGCTAAATGACATATGTCACAATGATCATTTGTCTTATCACACTTGATGAAAGGGAAAATACTTTGCATAACAACTAATTTCTCATGAGAAGGATGCCCTAATCTAGTATGTCAAACATTACAATCATACATGATAAAAGTATCATTGCATAGGTTGTGAGGAATGTATCATTGCATAGGTTGTGAGGAATGTATCATTGCATAAAGGTCATCCTATAAATGAGTTACACCAATCATCCTCAATAAATGCATATCATGTATAAGACGCATAATATTTAAAAAAGTTAGTATACATGGGATTATGTTGATAAGCTTTGAGATGGAAATAAAGTTATAGTGAAAAACAAGTATGTAAAGCACATCTGCCAATTAGAATCTACTATCTTTAATAAGAATTGCTTGGGCTGGCGTTTTTATAATTATATACATCTTACATTATTGATACTTGAATTATAAATGGACATATTAGTCTTTACATCTATTTTGTTTTTTCTAAAAATAAAAAAATCTAGCATTATAATTACATTCAGTCATTGTACTAATGTAAGCAATACTTTTTTAATGCACGAGAATTAATGATTGCTGCAGTAAAATTAATTTTTGCTACATGGAAATTAATGTTTGCCGCAGAGAAATTAATGCTTGCTGCAGAGAGAGATTTTGTTTCTTTCAAATTCATTTCATAATCTTTTGGTTCCCCACAAGTCTATATTCCTAACCCTTCATCTCCACTTTCTTCAAACCATTCATCTACATTTTCTTCTAACCCATCATGCATATTCTCTATCTTTTCTCATACTTCTTATCATTCATTCATTAACCATTTCCCACCATCAACTAAAGGTCGCATTGTATTTTTTACTTCCATTTCTTAAAATGTGAAAACTCATCTTCTTCATCTTTGCTCAGTTTTTGGTATTACCAAAAATGGTCCAAGTGAAAAATGCTTGATGTGAGCATATCCTTCCTATACTGATGATTTTAAGAAGCTTACTCTTGGGCTTTAATATATTTTATGAGTTTCCAGATTTCTTCTTACTTTTCATTTTGTTCTTAAAAATTATCTCATTATTTTTTCTTAAAGATCATGGTTTATTACTTTAAAAGTTCAAACTTTTCACTTTGTGTGTGTTCCGACTTTACATTTTTTTATGCTTTTTGTAAAAGTTAGGTCTTTACAATTTTGTTAAAGTCGTAGCCTTTGCTATTGAAAACCAGGTTTAGTAAAGATGTACCCTTACTACTTGTAGTTCATTAGAAATGAATTTTTTTGAATTTGTTCAGTTTGATTTTGCTAATGATCATTTTTAGTAACTGCATAACTGATTTTTTTAACACTTTGTTGTCAATTACTTTGTTGAAAACAATTTCAGTTTATTATTGATCTTTTTTATTTTGCTAAAGATGCAGCCTTTGATTTTGCTAACTGAATAACTGATATTCGTTTGATATTGTACTATATAAATTTGTGAGTTACCAGTGATAATGCATTAGTAATGAAAATTATATTCCTTTTGAAATGTACTTCTTTAATTTCATATACTTTTATACCATTAAATTAAAGTTTGTTTAATGGGTTGTAATATTTATGAAGTTGACTCTCTGCATATCCATTGTCTAATGGTGACTTTGTTTTCAATTTTTCATCTTACATTACTGAGAGTTGGATTCTAAACGGGTCTAATTACATATAATGTACATAACTTTTTCCTCTCCACTTCAATATTTGTTGTGCAATTTTTTAATTGTATTTAAAGTATAGTATTTCTTTAATGCTTCCTTTAGTAGACTTCTTAAGGTCGACATGTTTTTAGAAAATGTCTCTTTAATCTGAATATAACTATTTACATATGGTGTTGGTTTACATTGTTGTTGGGATAATATTTTTGACGACATTAAAAGCATCAATTTTTTTCTAAATTTTGTTGTTGGAATAATATTTTCAACAACATCATTGTATTATGTTGTTATAGTTTTTTTGACAATGTTTGCATTGTTGTTGTTGATTTTGCTTTTTCTAGACGAAGTGAAGTGCATATACACTGTACCTATGCTATAAACAATTGTGTGTTGGATAATGTTTCAGTTCTATGTTTAATTTCTTCACTCTTGAAAGTCATGGTGATGGATAAAGTTGAGTCTTATACAGAGAGTCATGTCTTCAAAAATAACAAGTTCTTTATAATTAGTGGTAGTTTACTTATTAGCTAAATGGCCTTAACATTTACTATGTTAATACAATACCCTTCTTTTATTAAGTTAAGCATTTACTTGAAGGTGCCTTGACCTTTTCATACTTACTCTTTACCTATGTTGATGGGTTATTTCAATATGTTCTTCTTTTTTGATAAAGGATAATGTCAATTTCACGCCCGTTTGATCTGATAAAGGATTTGAATGATTCAAAACACCTACGGAAGATTGCTGTTAGGATTACAGAAATTTGGTACGTGCAATTACCACCCAAACCAAGACATCTGAAAATGATATTGATGGATGCTAAGGTAATAATATATCATATGTTTAATAATTCATTTGTTAAGAAACTAATATCCAATTTTTGTTATGAATTTAGGGAGACAAGATCCAAGTATTTGTAAGAAAGGATGAGTTCATTGAATGAAGATAACATTTGATGGAAAACAACACCTATGTGATGCACAATTTCAATGTGATGCACAATGATCTCCAATTTAAGGCTTGTGATCATGCCTACCGAATGCAATTCACTGCTGGTACCACCCTAAAGGAGAGAGACTTTCCTGATATTCCTCAATATGCGTATGCTTTTAAAACATTTGGTGATATACTTGCTGGAAACTTTCAAAGTTAAGTGTTAGTAGGTAAGTTATTTACCATATGTATTGTTATATTCAATTATTATTTTTAGTTGCATGATTATAACATTATTTTGTATGATTGACTTAAAGATCATTGGAGTTGTTGATAAGCTGATTTTCACCCACACATAAGCAAACTTGAAGAAGGTTATTTTCAATCTTAAAGATTTTAAGTAAGTGAACTGTGATTTTGTTTTATGCTCAATCTTTGTCTGCAATTACTTTATTTATTTGACACAATTTTTGCATCTTTAATTTTAATCAGTGGTGATATTATCACGTGTACTCTCTGGAAAGCCCATGCTATGAAGTTTTTTAACTACAACAACAACCAAACACTTGGTGAACCAATGATTATTCTCTTTACTCATGCTAGAGTTAAGGAAGGACACGATAATTGTTATATTTTAAGTAATACTTATTCTTATTGTTGCATTATAAATTTGTAATTTTTATTGTTTATATTGTTAGGTAAGTATCCACCCAGTCTAAGCAATTCATGGTGTGGGTCAAAAGTATTGGTTGATGAGGAAATTCCAGATATTCACAAGTACAAGGATAGGTATATTGTTTTAAAAAAAAGATAATTTTGCTTCTTTTAAAAAAATATGCTTGACATTGATTCCAAGTAAAATGGCTACTCATTAAATGTTTTTATTTTTGTAGTTTTTCAACTATCAGTCTATCATGTGACACATTGAGCCAAGGTAATTGTCAATTGTCACGATATTCTAACTTATCTGATGATGATCGATTTTTGTATAAAGCTGAGGTCGAGACTATGTCTGCAATTGCGCCCCTAACATCAGCTGAGGTAAATTTATGTTATATTACCCATTTTCTTATGAGTTATGTCCTTATAAATTTTTTAAATTGTGTAGGAAATTACTTGTGTTACTATTGGAATAACTGCAATGTTTATTGTTGGGAAACAAGGATGGTATTATGATGGATATATGAAATACACTAAGAAGTCTGAGGTTAAGGATAGTCCTTTCACCTGCAAGTGCGGAACTTATAATTAGAGGTCTACCTCAAGGTAAAACTGTTTCAGTATATAGGTATATAGATTTAATACTTAAATTGTGATTTTGTCAACATGTTAGTCCCTTATGGGTTGATTTATTTTTTAGGTACAAACTGGATATTAAGGTTATTCACCAAAATGGCAGTGAAAGATTTGTCTTCTGGGATCGCCAGTGTGCTGACATCATTGGAATTCCTGCATCCGAGCTCCGAAACTAGATGCTCGCTGTATGTATTTTTACATATATGCATTTATATATATCCATGTCAAGAAAAATTTTAAAAACTGCCCAAATAGCTATATACTTTATTAATGGTTCTTTAATTTTTAGGAAGGGGAAGCTGATCCAAAGGCATTCCCACTCATTCTTGACACGCTCCTCGCAAGGACAATGGTTCTCAGAGTAAAAGTGCAGTCATCCTACAATCATTCCTCTGTGATAAGACTATTTGAAAATCCAATTCTGATCAAGAGTATAGTTGATCAATTTGGAATATTAGAGGTACATTCAGTCAATTAATACATTTGTTTATTTATAAATAAATTTAGTGTACATATTTTTGGATTGACATTAATGGATTTTTTACATGTTATTAACCTGGTACAACGTCTGAGGAAGTCAAAGGAAAACGCGATGTCAATGAAATCATTCAATATGAATCTGTGAGTGCAATCAATTATTTTTTACAATGTTTGAGGTGCAAAGGTAATTCCACTAATAGGTGTGATACATTTACATTTTTCCACTTGCATGAGTAGTCTGTGTCTATCACTGTTGATCATGATCCAGACAACCTTCAAGTTGTAACTCCAACCAAGAGGATGTCTGATGACTTAGACTTTGACCTGCTACAAAACCCCCTCTATAAATCCACTCAATTGTCATCCTTCAAGGTGACAAAGCATATCAAGACTGAATGACTAAATTTAAATATGAAAAATCATGTACAACCTTTTTGAGGACTAGATTTTTGAGAACTACTACCTTTTGATGCATCATAGTAGGATGTATAACCTTTTTGAGAAGTACCTTATGATGTATCACAGTAGGATGTATATTTTGTGACATCCAACCTTACCACCCACAAACTTGCTGTGAATTAACACCCAAGTTGTTAATTATAAGTACCATATATGTCACCTCACATAATTGAGCAATATAAAAAACCTCTTTGCCACATGTAGATAGTTACTAACAACACATCATTGACTAATCACCTCTTAAGAAATTCCGTCCGTGATTTTATACCTTCAACAAAATACATTTAAATAACATATTTGACTAACATCATTACTTACATGAACACTTTGTTATACACACTTTACATATATGATTTTAGATAAGCCAATTTATCTTTGCTAAAATATAAGTTGTTAGGTCTTAAAACTTATCTTTAATAAGCCATATGATCTTAGGTAACATGATATTAAACCATGTCCATGTGATATATCCTTTGTAACCGGAGCATCATGTCTCACTATGGATTTATTACTAACATCATTATATTACTAAAATAGAATTTCACCTTCAATTTTTTTATATTTATTAAAACTTAGTATTGAGATCATCATATTTTCTGCCTATAATAATATATTTCTATAAATATTATATATTACTAAACAATTTATTTTGGAAAAAAGATCATGATGTTTACCAAATGAATTAAGCCCAATGTTAATTTGTCTTTAAAAGGTGATGAATGTTACTTAACTCACCATATTTTGTGTAATCAGATATTTCTATGTCTATATTATATATATACTTTATGAATTTTTGTTTGAACAAATAGTCAGCCGCAAGTAAAGTAAATGACAGCCTATTACAAAAAAAATGGAACTGTATAAACATGGAAGCTATGGTACGTATTATAGAATAGATTGCCTAACTTTATAATATTTCCTATTTAGTTTGCATGAATTTAGTTGATATGTTTGTCAATTATTTGACTTCTTTATTATTTTTATAATAAAGTTTTCATTATTCATTTCAGTTACAATAACAAACTATCTCTAAATCAATACTTATAAGCTTCCAATGACAAACTATCTCTAAATCCATTTCAGTTATTGTTTCAATTTCAACTTATAATAACACCAATTTTTAGTAGTTTTAATAATTTTTCAAACACATAATATTGCAGGTTAATTGATATGCTTTGTCCTACATAACATTGGTAAACCCAATGAAATGATGAATGTTCAATAGGTACAAATTCTACTTTCACTCTAAATAAATAAAAGTGTACTGTTCAGACTTAGAGGCTAAAGTAAGTCAACAACTTTCCTGTCAAGTTTCTCCAAAACCACAAGTTCTTTGGCTTAGAATTTTTTTCTGATATATTTATATAATTATTTAATAAAAAAGTTAACATTTAAAAAAAAATCAAATGACTGTTCACTTGCCTTCCAATGATAATATCTTTTCTGCTTGCATAACACCTCTCCTTCTAAAACGTTGTGACAACTTAGGTTTTCAAATAGAATCACAGTTTATCATGGTCACTATGATCTATGCTTCTTAACTTCCTCAAGTAACAATGCAAAACACCCTCTCATCATCTCCTTCTATAGTTTTCTTCCTCTTCTCTTTTCTATTTACACATAATCCTATTTAAACTTACTTAAACCCTCTCCCATTTTTCTTCTCTGTTTACCATTTACATTACAAAAACCCTCTTCGTTTTTTTATAAGTTGATGTTATTAAGTTAAACTGAAAACATTTTTTTCTTTTATGTTTACAAGTATTAAGTTAAACAAAGATTTTTCTTTTCTTTTTTGAAAACATTTTTTACTTTTCTCTTGCCTTTTATGTGTAGAAGTAGTACTTACAGTTGAAGAACCACATTGACTTCTGTATTTAACTACTATATTTGTATTTACAGTTGAATAACCATTATCAGTTGTCAAAAGAAAATCAAAGTCATTTGATATTATAAGATTCAGGTATTGTTACTGACTCTATACATAATGTAGTTACCAACATATATATCTCTCCATTCGGATAGTGGTTTTCCGGGTTTTGAATGTGGTCACATTTAGTACATGATGTTGTCCTCCTCTAATATTCAATATGTATTACTAATGAGCAAGTTATTCTATAATAACATATGTTATTGCTTTTGAAATTGTTGCCTTTAGAACTTTCATGAATACCAATTGTAGTCTTTGATGATTTATCCGCTCTTTACTTATTTCCATTTTGTATTGAATAAATTTTATTTATTTACCAACTTATAGTTTGCATTATCAGTTTTCCATGGATTTATTAAAGATTGTACCTCATTTTTTTAATTATCCACTTATATCCAATATGAGTTTTATATTTGTTTTATTCCTTTGGTATAGTTAAATAACCGCACTAACATATCATATACAAGGTGTATCAGATTATGTATTTTATTAGAAAATAAAACAAGTGTATTATATTGTTATATGTGTGGTCTTTAGATTTTGTGTTGCTGTTGTTGATTTTGCTCTTAATGAGTCACGTGAAGCATATATACAATGTGTCTAACTAAGTATCTGAAGTGTTAATCTTATGACATATTATAGCTTATTGTTGTTGATCTTCCTTTTTTAAAGGTGACTGAAATTTTCAGTCTATCATTCGAGGTTTACTTTTGGAATGAAATTTGGTGTTCCCCACTTAAAGTTTTAGTCATTTGGGATGTTAAAGAAGATCTTTGCTCCTGACCTTGACAATGTTTTGATGAAGACACCAACATCACCAAAAAGAATAAAAGGAAGACTACTTATGAATACCAAGAAGATTAAAGCTTCAAGACATTTAGTCTAAGTCTAAATAGGTACTTCTATCCTATACTCTTTAATATACTAAAGTAGTAATGCTCAACATATTTTAAAAGGAATTGAAACACTTCAAGTTTTAAATAAAAACATTTTTCAAAATATTGTGTAACAAGTTACTGAAATTTGAGTAACAAGTTACATGAGTGAGAATTAGTTATCCAACAATATTTAAATTGGAGTAACCGATTACTCAAATTTGAGTAACCGATTATTCTAAGTGAATTTTAATTCACTGTTGGACAGAGAGTTTGAGTAACCGATTACTCAAGTGAGTAACCGATTACTCAATGTAATTTTCAAAATGTCACATTTGGGTAACCGATTACCCACTTGCTGTAATTGGTTACTGAGAGCTGTCACAATAGTTTTTCAGATTTGAAACTCAAGGGTTTTCATCCCAAACGAAATGTCTTCATTCCAAACAATTCCTACTCTTTCATAAAGGCACAATGACTGATTGTAATGCTTATTTAAAGGCATTTGAACACATAATGAAAAGAACACTTTGAACAACTCTTTCACACTTTTCTCACAACTTTCCTGCACTTTTCTGAAATAGTTTTATGCACTTCTAGCAACTTGAACACAAACTTTCAGAGCTATTTTTATGAGTTGCTTGATGTAAAGTGTTTTAAAGTTTTGTAAAACTTAAAGAGCATTATTTACTAAGTATACAAAAGAGTTGATTGAATTGCAAGTGTTATTATATTTCATACTTGTAAAGGCAATCCAAGCCATCATTCGAGTTCTTCATTTATTGTAATTACTTTCTTTCACGGAGTGTGAATAGAAAGGGGACAGAGTTACTTGGAAATGTGTTTTCCAAGGTGATAAGTATTAGTGAGTGTGTAAGGTACATAGAGATATCGAGGAGAGATATTGTAATTACAACTCATAATATTTAGTGGAAAATCTCTTGTGTTGCAAGAGTACTACGTAGCCTTCGGTGGACAAGAAGATGAACCAGTATAAAATCCTTGTGTACTCTCTTCTCCCTCACCTCTTTGATTTATTCTTGTTTATTTTCTGCAATATTATCCGCTGCATTTTAACTCTTCATTTTGCAGAAAAAGTGGTCATAAATTTTAGTCAATTAATTCACCCCCCTCTTAGTTGCAATCTCAGTCTTACAATTGGTATCAGAGTTATTTTTGAGTAAGTTATTCTCAAGTCTGATCCTATATTGAAGATGACCTCAAGATCATTCATAGGAGAAGGTTCTAACATCAACCGCCCTCCAAGCTTGGTTGGAGAGTGCTATGATTTCTGGAAAATCTGGATGAGAATCTTCATAGAATCCATAGACTTAGATATATGGGACTCAATAGAAGAAGGTCCATTCATACCATACATGGTTGTTAATGGGGTTAAACAACCAAAACCAAAATGTTCATGGACCGTTGAAGATAAAAATAAAGTCCAATACGACCTAAAAGCCAAAAACATTCTTATGTCGGCTCTTGATGAAAAGGAATTCTTTAGAGTGTCAAGTTGCAAATCATCAAAAGAAATTTGGGACACTCTAGAAAGGATACATGGAGCCAAAGAAGTATAAAGGTCTACAACAAATAGTGAAGCATCAACATCAAAACAAAAATCTACATGCTCAATATGCAGAAAACCAGATCATCTAAAACGTGCTTGTCTAGCCCTACAAAAGCATCATACTTTCAAAAGAAAGAAGGGCAAGAAGCGTAGAAGAACAAATGTTATATCAAAAGATAAAGATGATGGTTCAAATGTAGAACTCAGAATAAAGGAGCAAGCACATATTTCCTTGATGGCTTCACACAATTCAAATGATGATTATGATGTTAGTAACTCTGAACCAAATGATACTTTTTCATATGATGAGTTACAAAATGCTTTCAATGATTTACATCAAGAATATGTTAAGCTTTCCAAACTTTTCCTAAAACAGAAAAATGAAATTTTTATTTTGGAAAGCCATAACTAACAGATCCTAGAGGTCTTGGCTATGCAAATAGTCATGTGGCTAAAAATGGGAATATCCTAGGAAAAGTAATTGTGGGAAGCACTATAAAATTTCATAAAGAAAGTGTCCATACTAATTCTATTTTTAAAATAAAATCTTGGACGCGTAAGCATCTACCCACATGTTCTTACTGTGATAAAATTGGTCACACACCTAACACTTGTCATATTAGAAAATATGGTGTGTCATCTAGCCAATATAAATGGATAGAAAAAGGTGCTCACCCCGTAGGACCCAAATCACATGGGTACTTAGAAAATATTTTTAATTTGTTTTGCAAGATAATTTGGGAGCCACCTGCAACCTATGGTATTTGGATAGCGGCAGCTCAAAACACATGACATGCGACATATCAAAATTCTCTGTCCTTACTCCATGGGACAGAGGATATGTCACATATGGTGATAATAACCAAGGAAGAATTCTAGGAGTTGGTAGAATTGGCAAGCCTCCCTCAACTACTATAGAAGGTGTGTTATACGTTAAAGGACTTAAGCACAACCTTCTCAGCATAAGTCAGCTATGTGACAAAGGCTTCCATGTGGCATTCTACCCAGATAAGTGTATCATAGAAAGTAAGAATCCTCAACACTCTAAACTAGTTGGTAAGAGAATAAACAATATATATATTATATATATATATATATATGATTGATATGAATTCATCTTTACTAATAACATGTTTAGTTGCAAACGATAATCATGACGCATGGTTATGGCATATGAGAATTGCTCATATTCACAGGGACCATTTGAACAAACTTATAAAGAAAGACTTAGTTGTTGGTTTACCCAAAATGAAGTTTGTTAAAGAAAAACTATGTGGTGCTTGTCAAATGGGTAAACAAAAAAAAACTTCTTTCAAACCTAAGCATATGGTTTCTTCCGATAGACCATTGCAATTACTACATATGGACTTGTTTGGCCCCTCAAGGACAAAAATTTATGGTGGTAACT
>NW_017724306.1:0-6081 GCF_001865875.1 Lupinus angustifolius | reverse complement strand
GAATTTCAAAAATCTTCTTTTGAAGAATTCTGTGATGATCTTGGCATCAGTCACATTTTTTCTGCTCTTAGAACACCACAACAAAATGGTGTTGTAGAGAGAAAGAATTAGTCTTTAGAAGAACTGGCTCGTACAATGTTGAACGAAACTAACCTCCCAAAATATTTATGGGAAGATGTAGTAAGTACTACTTGTTATGTTTCGAACCGAGTTCTCATAAGACCTATTCTGAAGAAAACCCCCTATGAACTCTTTAAAGGTAGAAAACCAAACACTTCTCATTTACATGTATTTTTTTGTAAATGCTTTGTTTTAAATAATGGTAATGATAACTTAGGCAAGTTTGATGCAAAAGTTGATGAAGGTATCTTCCTAGGCTACTCTCTTACGAGTAAAGCTTATATATTTTTTAATAAAAGAACTCTAGCTATGGAAGAATTCGTTCATGTATCTTTTGATGAAACCAATCTTATGATAAAGGATGGGTTAACCTTTGATGAAGAGGACTTGCTAAGTTCCCATGCTAAAGAAAATTATATTAATGATTCTACAACTAATACTGAGCATTTGAAAATGGATGATGATCTATCTTCTCAAGAAGAACATATTCACTCTGATTTACCAAAAGAATGGAGAACTCATCGAGATCATCCTCTTGACAACATCATTAGTGATATAAGTAAAAGTGTCACTACCCGTTTAATGCTAGAAAATGCTTGTCTAAACATGGCATCCGTCTCTCAAATAGAACCCTCCAAGATTGATGATGCAATCGAGGATGAACACTAGATTCTTGCGATGCAAGAAGAATTAAACCACTTTGAGAGAATGAAGTTTGGGAACTTGTTCCTAGACCTAAAAATAGGCATGTTATAGGAACTCATTGGGTATTTCGAAATAGTAATAGTTAGAAATAAAGCTAGACTAGTAGCCCAATGATATAACTAGGAAGAAGGTATCGATTTTGATGAAACTTTTGCTCCAGTTTCTAGACATGAAGCTATTAGGCTATTACTTGCATATGCTTGCTCTTTGAATTTTCAGTTATATCAAATGGATGTAAAGAGTGCTTTCCTCAACGGCTATATTCAAGAAGAAGTGTTTGTTGAACAACCTCCTGACTTTGAAGATTACAAACATCCTTCTTATGTCTACAAATTAAAGAAAGCTCTCTATGGCTTAAAGCAAGCTCCTCGCGCATGGTATGATCGTCTAACTAAATTTCTATTTGAAAAATGTTTCAACAAAGGAAAGGTCGATACTACTCTCTCCATAAAGAAAATAAATAATCATACTTTACTTGTTCAAATTTATGTAGATGATATTATTTTCGGTTCTACTAATGAGTTGTTATATAGTGGTTTTGGCAATATGATGCAAGGAGAGTTTGAAATGTCTATGACGGGGAAGTTAAATTACTTCCTTGGATTACAAATCAAACAGCTTGACAATGGTATTTTTGTAAGCCCATCCAAATACTGCAAAGATTTGCTAAAAATATTTGACATGGATGGATGCAAGCAAATAGCTACTCCTATGGGATCTTGAACTTACATCAATACGGATGAGGCAGGAAAGTCCATCGAGATATCAAAGTATCAAGATATGATTGGATCTCTTTTATACTTAATTGCCAGTAGACCCGATATAATGTTCAATGTGTGTCTATGTGCTTACTATCAATCCAAACCAAAAGAATCACACTTAGTTGTTGTTAAGAGAGTCATGAAAATATCTTAAAGGCACAACTAATGTTGGACTATGGTATCCAAAGGAAAGTATATGTGAATTGGTTGGATATTCAGATTCAGATTTTGCAGGACGCAAAACTGAGAGGAAAAATACAAGTGATACTTGTCATATTTTAGGGAATGTTTTAGTTTCTGAATGTAAAAAGCAAGCATGTGTAGTCCTAAGTACTGCTGAAGCAAAATATATTGCAGCAGGTAGTTGTTGCGCCCAAGTATTATGGCTTAAGCAACAATTACGAGATTATGGTTTAGACTCGGGTTGCACTCCTCTAAAGTGTGACAATACTAGTGCAATAAACCTCACAAAGAATCCGATTATGCATTCAAGAACCAAACACATTGATAAAGCATCACTTCCTTAGGGACCATGTCCAAAATAAGGATGTGTCTATAGAATTTGTTGATACTCATAACCAACTAGCAGATATCTTCACTAACCCTTTGGCAAAAGAACATTTCCATAAAATTAGACGAGAATTAGGCATTCTTGATGAAACATATTTAACTTAAATGCATATATATGTTTATATGTATGCTTCATTATATTTATTTCATGTCTACTTGAACTTAAATGTGTTTATTTATATTTAAATTTTTTAATTTTTGGGTTAAAAATCATTTTCATAGCTTAAATTTTGCCTAAAAAAAGTTTTTCTGGGGTCAGTAATCGATTACACTGGAGAGTAACCGATTACAAGGTTGAACAACGTGATTCAGTAATTGATTACCCAAAGTGTGTAATCGATTACTCTGAGTTGTTGTTTGAAAATCTTAATTTTTTAAATTTGAGTAACCGATTACTCAAAATAAGTAACCGATTACTCTATGGTGTTATATATTTATTTATGCATTTTTTTTAACTTTTTCAAACTCATCTTCCTCACTCAACTCATGCTGTCTCCTACTCAATCCTCTCAAACCCTAAAATCTTCATTTTTGATATGTTTTAAGTGATTTTTGTGTCTATTCTTATCAAATTTTCACTCCTAAACACTTCTAATCCTTCATTTTCGTGTTTAGTAACCTAAATCAAAAACTCACACATATCTAAAACATCAAAACCTAAAACATCAAAACCGAAAAACAAAGGCTTTCTCTTCCAAAACCAAGAAGCAACGCTCCTCCACGACTCAAAAGAGGCAAGGAACAACTTCTATGGAGTCCAACCCTCTGGATTTAGCAAGACTTCTAGCTAACAAGGAACAACGCAAAGTGTTTGAAGAACACTTCCATGGACGAATAATTTTGAAATGTTGGAAATTTTGAGTTTGAAGATTTTCTTTTCCCTTATCTTTTACGTCAACAAAACCTGTTTGATTTTTGTTGTGAGAAAAATGAAATTTATCCAGAACTTGTGCGAGTATTTTACTGTAACTTAAACTTTCGAAAAAATCGTCTTACTTCCTATGTCAAAGGAAAAGACATTTTTTTGGATCTTAAAACCTTTAGTTCATTGTTATGTAACATACCCTCTCAAGGTAGCATAACAGGTTACAGCCTTGTGTGTGAATGAGATAATTATGATCGAAATGATTTTTATCATACTTTATGTAGACTTTCAAAAAGGGAAATAGAAATGCGTAAGCAACATGGCTTTGGCGAGACCATAAAAAACCGAGACATCCTATCTACTGGATATGTCAAACTTGAGGACCGTTTGCTTCATTATTTTTTGAGCTATATCATCTTACCAAAATTTTCAAATTATTCTCAAGTAAGTGACATAGAACTCCAATTGATGTATGCTTTAAAGTTTAACATCAAGATCAATCAGGCTAGAATGATAATGAGACAAATGTGGACTGTTAGAGGTACTCAAAGTCCTTTGCCATATGCAATCTTCATAACCAACATTCTTCAGCATTTCGGTGTTTCTAGAAATGGTGAAACAAAGGTGCCTTTGAATCTTCGAGAAAGCCAAATTGATGTGGAAGTGATCCACAAAATGGGTTTCATCCAAGACCCTCGAACTCGCACCTACAAACATAAAACCGACAAGCCGACTGCTGTTGTAGAACTATCTTAACCTGAAGCTCTTAACCCTTCTGAACCACAACCGTATGAGTTTCATGCTCAATCGTCCTCATCTGCTGCTATGCCTACGAACCAAATGATTATGGATGAGTTGTTTTCTCTCCGAGGTTACATCACTAACCAGATAGATGCTCTCGACTCTCAGAATCAACAAATCCAATATGAACTTCATTGCCTCTCCTCTAGGATGGATAGCAAGGATATTGATGAAGATAATTCAGAGCCTGAGTCTTAGAATATATGTTGTTAGGATTTTCTGGGTGTATTATTTTCAAAATTCGGACAAATTTTTAATTTTGCTTATGTTTTTAAGTTATTGCTGCATATTCCTGGACAAGTTACTTTATGATATTTTGTGCTTAATTGTTCCATTCCTGGATGCATGTTTGAAATATCTTATTTATGCATTGCAATACTTTCTTATTTATATCTTGATCCATATATGAGTATATTATATCATATTGATATATCTTGACTATATAAGTGTATGTATGCTATATATATTGTGCTGGAATCTCTTTGCTTTTCTACTATTTGATAAAGTCAAAAGGGGGAGAAAATTTGGAGGAAGTGTATTTCCTGTAAAATTATTCCAGGCACATTACTCCAAAAGAAAGGGGAGCATACAAGATAGGGGGGGCATACTCAAGTCAAACTTCAACATATCTCAAAGTAAGTCAAACTTCAACATATCTCAAAGTATGTTGCTCTTAAGAAAACTACACTCTCAAAAGATCTTGGTTTGTCATCATCAAAAATGGGGAGATTGTGAAAAAGATCTTTGCTCCTGACCTTGGCAAGGTTTTGATGAAGACATCAGCATCACCAAAAAGAAGAAAAGGAAGATTACTTATGAAGACCAAGAAGATTAAAACTTCAAGACAATTAGTCTAAGTCTAAATAGATACTTCTATCCTATACTCTTTAATATACTAAAGTAGCTATGCTCAAAATATTTTAAAAGGAATTGAAACACTTCAAGTTTTAAATAAAAACATTTTTCAAAATACTGTGTAAGAGGTTACTAAAATTTAAGTAACAGGTTACATGAGTGAGAATTAGTTATCCAACAATATTTAAATTGGAGTAATCGATTACTCAAATTTGAGTAACCGATTACTCTAAGTGAATTTTAATCCAATGTTGGACAGAGAGTTTGAGTAACCGATTACTCAATGTAATTTTTCAAAATGTCACATTTGGGTAACTGATTACCCACTTGTTGTAATCGGTTATTGAGAGTTGTTACATCAGTTTTTCAGATTTGAAACTCAAGGGTTTTCATCCCAAATAATTCATACTCTTTCATAAAGGCACAATGACTGATTGAAAAGCCTATTTAAAGGCATTTGAACACACAATGAAAAGAACACTTTGAACAACTCTTTCACACTTTTCTCACAACTTTCCTACACTTTTCTGAAATAGTTTTATGCACTTGTAGCAACTTGAACTCAAACTGTAACACCGCGAATTTTACGATTTTGAATTATAAGATTTTATTAATATTTTTATTAATTATATATTCGAAAATGAATTTCTGGGCAATTTCGGTAAAGAATTAGACGAAACTCTAGTTGAGTTTTAGTCTTGTAATGTTATTTCCTATTTTGTGGTAAATTTTGGTAATTTTCGGAGACAGTCGGTTCCGAACCACTGTCGGGGCCGAAATCCACCCGGTACGACTGTTCCGTAACTCGGAATCGAATTCCGATCGCACCGTTGGCTTCGTAATTTCATTTCGAGTCAATATAGACCCTGAATACACTCATACCTATTTTCTAAATATTTTTCACTCGGAATGCCGAAATCCGAAATTGTAATCGGATATTACGATCGGGCGATTTATAATATCCGATCGGGTATTAGCCGATAATACTCGAGCACGATTATCGCACGTGTCCGGGAAGTGGTCGTTTTGCATTGGGATGCGAGATTTGCCTTTCCATAAAGCAAACCTCACATCACTCACCCTAATGTCATAGGAAATCATCATTAGCCACCCTAGGAGATTTTTCATCATTGACTAGGGGGAAAATCTGATTTCCTTCTCTCCCCTTAAGCACTTCTCACTCCACATTTCTCTCACACTTTGGCATTTTCAAAGAAGAGGTAAAAACCCTCTCTTCATCTTTTTCTCTCATTTTCTCATATGTTTCTTCCATCTTCAAACCTTGATCTCTCAACATTCAACCAATGGATGTTGATGAGATTTAAGTATGATGTTCATGAGCATGTCAAGAACATATTCAACCGTTGAAATTTTCTAAAACGCTTTCTAACTCATTTTCTTCTC
>NW_017724305.1:0-6693 GCF_001865875.1 Lupinus angustifolius | reverse complement strand
TGTTCCTGAGGGAACCGATCAATCTATTTTTAATTCCTTGCGATGATATGTTATTTCGGGTGGTACAAAACGGCTTGGTACGGGACCTGTACTCTCGATTATTTCCGATTAGGATGTTGGATGGATATTGGTGTAAGGTGGATGATCATGACATATCATGCATACATTATCATTGTGGAAGTAAATTCCCACATGTGAGTTACAAGTATGGTGTATTCCTATGTTTATGTATGTGATGTGATTATGAGTATAATGTTGATTATATTATTTGATATATTGGTTTATGTTGATAAACGGTGAGTTATGATGTCGGTTATAGAAATATATGTGTATATTATTATTTGGGGTTATGATTCTCACTTTTGTGTTATTTAATTATAGTCATGACATCTTGTCGATGAATGATATAATGCTAAATGGTGAATTATGATATTGATGGGAATAAGTGTTGTTTACATTACATAGGTTGATTAGATAATTGTTTATGAGAACAATTGATGATTTTGGTTATATTACTCATGTAAATTGGATAGTTGTTTACGAGAACAACTGATGAGTTATAATGTAATATGTTATATATATATATGAACTGTTTTTCATATCTGAGTGTAATATTCTGAGTAAGTCCACGCCGTCAATGAATTTACGTTCATTAGATGTCTTACTCTCTCTATTTCTCTTCTTTTCTATTGTTTGCTTTTCGGACGTATGCTCGTCAGATAAGACAACTTTGCTCGGATTTGGAGCTACCCGTTCGTGATGTTCCAGGAAGGGGCATGAGGAATTGAGGAAGAAGCAGTACCCTAGCTTTGGAGTTAGCCACTAGGAGTTGCTCGTCATTTTGTGACTTTTGAATCAAGGACGGCTTCAGCTCGTTCATGTCTTTGTTTAGCGTCTGTTGGCGATGATTAATATTTTCGCCATTTCTTTTTGGATTTTGTATATGTTAATGGCGATGTAGTTTCCGCCTTTGTTGATTTAGTTTGTATGAACTAAAGATGACTTAACCGTTTATATGCATTATGTTATTCAGGAAATTGTGAATCAGGTTAAGTTATCATTCGATAACGATAAGTTGATTTTCCGCATTTGAGTTACTTAAAGTGATGTCCCAGAAAAGGAAGGTTTTAAAAGGAGGCAATTTTATACAACTCTTTATTCAAAAAAAAATTTACCGATTTTTCTGCAATGTTTTTAAGAAGTATTTTTTCAGGGCGTTACACAAACTTTCAAAGCTATTTTTCTGAGTTGCTTGAAGTAAAGTGTTTTAAAGGTTTGTAAGACTTAAAGAGCATTATTTACTAAGTATACAAAAGAGTTGATTGGATTGCAAGTGTCATTATATTTCATACTTGTAAAGGCAATCCAAGCCATCATCTAAGTTCTTCATTCATTGTAATTACTTTCTTTCACGGGGTGTGAATAGAAAGGGGATAAAGTTACTTGGAAATGTGTTTTCCAAGGTGATAAGTATTAGTGAGTGTGTAAGGTACATAGAGATCTCGGGGTGAAATATTGTAATTACAACTCATAATATTTAGTGGAAAATCTCTTGTGATGCAAGAGTATTGGACGTAGCCTTTGGTGGACAAGAAGGTGAACCAATATAAAATCATTGTGTACTCTCTTCTCCCTTACCTCTTTGATTTATTCTTATTTATTTTCTGCAATATTATCTGCAGCACTTTAACTCTTCATTTTGCAGAAAAAGTGGTCATAATTTCTAGTCAACTAATTCATCCCCTATTAGTTGCAATCTCAGTCTTACAAACTTGTCAAGATTAATTTACTATTTCACATATACAATATTATATGTGAAATTCTTAATAACATTTTATATTTACATTGTTATCAAAGCAGAGATATTACGAATTGTCCTATTATCAACTATTAAACGCTCTCTTATATACTTTTTATATGTTCATAGAATTATCATTTTGTACTTTGTTTATATTACTTTGTAATATGTTATGGACTATTATAATGATATTTTTTAAGAAGTTTGTTGTCAATGAATTATAATTTTATTGTCATTCACGCAAACTGTTTTTTGTTTCTTTAATTTTTATGCTTAACTTTATCATATCATTACTAAACAATAACATATTAATACGTAATATTTGCATTTGTTTAACCGATAATGTAATTAACATCTCTGCAGTAATGATTAACTACACTGCGATTACATGGATGAGTGATTTTAAGTTATAAGTATAAAAATATAGTAGTAAAGATTTTAGACCACAAACCTTAAAACAATTCTTTAATGGAAATAACACATCAAAGTTTGATACTTTATTTTTTAGTTCAAAGTTATTTAAATTATCCACTAAGTTACACATAACATGCCTACATTTTTTAAACAGGGAGTTTGTTTGCAAATTTATTTCTGTCGAGGTCAAAAATGGAATAATCCAAATATCTGCGCTTCAATTGCAAGAAATAAAAGAAAATATGCTTTACGAGATAAGGGTATAAATAAAAGAAAATATGCTTTACCTTAAAATAATACTTCAATTGCATTGAATTTTAGAAGAGATGTTTATCATATGCAAACTTGCTTATTTTTTGCATCCAACTAACAAATATCCATCTCCATATGACATTGATAGAATTATCTATGATGAAATTCCAAATCCGAATGATGATCCTGAGTTGTATAATTTGGTCAAGTCAAATATGATTCATGGTCCATGTGGTTCTTGCAACAAATCTTCTCCATGTATGAAAGATGGTAATGTTAGATATTTCCTAATGATTGGTGAAATACCAATCTTAGGATATTGAATCTCATGATTCTCACACATAATATAAAACAAAGATACAAAGTCATACATGAATCCATGTTCTCTGATCTACTCCTTTAATATACCTTTTGAGAGAGTTTTGGTATGATGGTATTCCTCAACCAAATCATTAATTCCTTTTGGGACCTTCATTTTCTCTTTGATGGGGAGAGATGAAAACTATTTATGATTTGGTGTATTGGGGACCATAATTGTTCCTTATGTGTTAACTTATAGGGTTCTCATTATCCCCTACATGCCAATCGTTTGGGTATTCACTCATTAAGCTCATATTTTTTATCAGTTTCAGAAGTCTTACAAGTTGTTATTAATTAGGTCACTTGTTTTGTAATCCCAAAATAAATAGCCGATATAATTGTATTAAATATATGATGTCCATCATAATTAGAAATAATAAATTTCTAACAATCTCCCACTTGAGCTTCATTTTTTTCATGAAACAATTATATCACATATTCTTTAGGCGCGCATCCATATGTTATTTATATTTAGATTTCTTAATACAATCTGGTTCATCTCATATATCAACTATGAAACCACTGCGACATTCATCACATTCAAACGTGATTCGACCATGATGGTCACCATATTAATATACTTAATGACATAGATCAAATATTAATGACTGACATGGAAATTTCATGCAATGTGATCTCAAACATGTCTATTTCTAACTGGTCCTTCTTTATTCTTTAGTGAGATCAATCCAAAGTCTTTAACTGCAACACAATAGTTACAATATACAAGTTCAAAATAGAACAATAAACCATCAACTATATTATGAATAAAACAATATATGACGTCCAAAGTAAATCATAAAACATATAGACTCCCACTGAACTAAGGTATCCTAAGGAGCAATACTCATATGAGTAATATGCTCATGAATGACTTTAGGTACCAAACTCTTAGTGTGGATCAGTTAGCATAAAATTTGTCCTTATATGTTCTATGAAAATTTGTCTATTTGAACACTTTCTTTAATAACCAGAAACTTGATGTCAATAAATTTTGACCTTGTAGAACTCCTTTATCGTTGGAGTAAAGAACCGCATACTTATTATCATAATAAATTCTTAGTGGTCTTTCAATGCCATCGACCACATGTAAGTTAGTGACAAAATTCTACAACCATATGTCATGGTCTAATGTTTCAAAATAAACCATGAACTCCGCAACCATGGTTGAAAGAGCTATTAGCGTCTATTTAGCAAACTTCCAAGAGATAGCACCTTCAGCCAAGATAAACATATATCCAAAAGTTAAGTGTATGTTGTCTAGACACCAAAAATCGGAGTCAGAATACCAAATGATCTCTAAATTCTCAGACATCCGATAAGTGAGCATGTACTTCTTTGTTCTCTTTAAGTAACATATAAAACGTTTGACTGCCTTCAAGTGATGCATTATAGGATTGCTCAAATATCTTTTCAAAACTACCACGACAAACACTATGTCGAGACGTGTACAAACTTGAGCATACATTAGACTTCCTACTACATATGCATAAGAAATCTTTTGCATCTCGGATCTTTCAAGGTCATTTTTGGGACACTGTTCAAGACTAAACTTGTCTTCCTTAGCTATAGGGGTATCCCCTGGTTTACTGTCTTTCATGCCAAATCTATCTAGGACTTTATCTATATAGCTTTCTTGTGACAACCTTAGGATACAGTGATCTCTTAGTATCTGAATACCTAATACAAAAAGAAGCTTCATAAAAATCTTTCATTTCAAAATTATTCATTAGAAATCTCTTGGTCTAATGCAATAGTCTCATATCATTTCTTGCAAGCAGTATGACATATAATACCATGAATATAAATTTACTCCCACTAAATCTGTGGTACACACAATCATCAGCTTTATTTGCCTCAAAATCATACGAGGTAGTAACTTGATGAAACTTGTGATTTTATTGACGAGAAGATTGTTTAAGGCCATAGATAGATTTCTTTAATTGGCATACCATTGACTTTGAGCCAATTAACATAGTGTTTTGGTTGCACCATATAGATCGTTTCTTTAATGTCACCATTTAGAAATGCAGTCTTAACATCCATTTCATGTAGCTCTAAATCAAAATGAGTTACTAATGCCAATATTATTCTAAAAGAATCCTTCAAAGATACTTGAGAGAAGGTTTCTTTATAACCAATGCATTCTTTCTGAGTGAAGCCTTTAGCTACTAGATGAGCTTTATATATGTCAATATTACCCTTCGATTCCCTCTTGGTTTTAAATACCTATTTGCAACCAATAGGTTTCGCATCTTCAGGTAATTCAACAAGATCACAAACGTTATTATCATGCATAGACTTCATCTCATCCTTCATGACATCAATCCACTTTTGAGAGTTAGAACTTTTCATGGCTTGACAGAAGTTCAATGGATCATCATCTGTTAACCTGCTGTCATCCTCATGTTCTTAAAGAAATACAATATAATCATCAAGAATTGCACTTCTCCTCTCTGCAGTGGATCTCCTTAATGGCACTTCTACTTCTTGAGGTTGTTGAATTATTTCTATAGGTACTTGAGGGTAAACCTCATTGTTGTCTTGGTCATGAATATTTCTAGGAACAATATTCTAAACATTATATTCTATTACCGAAATTTATTCCTTGAATGGTAATAGGCACAAGAACTTGTTCACTTTTAGTGATAGGTTCTATCTCAAAGACAACATTTCTTATGTTCTATTCCTCCCAAAATCAACTTCCTCAAGAAATCTTGCATTTCTTGTCTCAAAAAAAGAGTCTTGAAGTGGGATCATAAAATTTATAGCCCCGAGAGCGTTCAACATAGCCAACAAAATAACAGTTAACTATTCTTGAGTCCAATTTTCTTTCATGTGGTCTATAAGGTCGCGCCTCAACTAGCCAACCCCAAATGTGCAAGTGTTTTAAGCTTGGTCTTTTATTAATTCAAAGCTCATATGAGGTTTTGTTAACTACTTTACTTGGCACCCTATTAAGGATGTAAACCGTGGTCTTTAAAGCTCTCCCCTAAAGAGACTATGGCAAAGAAGAATGACTAGTCATACTTCTCACTATATCCTTAAGAGTTCGGTTTAATCGCTCAACAATACCCTTCATGTTAGGTTTGCCTAACATAGTGTATTGCAGAACAATTCAACATTCTCTGAGAAAAGCACAAATAACTCTTTCATAACATCCTTATTGTTCTTTCTTTTCTTATTCTTAGAGGTTATAGCTAAGTGAGCACTTTCAGTCTTATCTTTCTGCAGTCTCCCTTCCTCTTGCACATAGTCCTTATGAGTATTATAACTCATTTTGAATTGCCCAAAGTGTGCAGGAAGCAAGAGCAAAATCAAGTGCACGAGCAAGTTATCACCAAGCTCTAACTTAAGTGACTTGAGTTTTGATGTGAGATTAGACATTCCCATAATATACTCCCTTATGTTCCATTTTCCTTTATACTTCGTCGAGGTGAGTTTAGAAAAAAAAACTACTCGTCTCCGCCTTTTCTCTTTTGGCAAAAAAATGTTCTATTTCTTCAACGAACTTCCTTGCACTTTGACCCTCAGAAATAGAGCCCCGAAACGCTCTTAGAACAGAGCGTTTTATGATCATTATGCACATTCGGTCAGAGTGTTCACAATTTCACAATTTTAACCTCATCGAGGATTTCCGGAGTAGAAATGGATTTCTCCACCTAAAGTGCCAGATCTAAATCCATACACCCGAGAATAATTTCTACGGCTTCCTTATAGATCTTGAAGTTTGTCTCATTCAACAATGGAATGTTCTTAATTTGAATAAAAATATTTGCAGCACTAGTAAAATAAAAAAACAAATTGCAATCATTATTGCAATTAAACTCACATTTTTTTAGGTATCAGTGGCGGAATACACCTAGAAA
>NW_017724304.1:1349-51875 GCF_001865875.1 Lupinus angustifolius | reverse complement strand
AGTCTAATATGAATGTTCATGCATGAGGTTTCTGAAAATAGGCAATCTTTAAAGAACTATCTTTTTCTTTTCAAGAAACACAAAAATGATGTAAGAAAGGTTTTCAAAGAAACATGCAAGATGAATGTGAAACTTAAAGCCTTAGCATGATCTAATCTTTCTCCTAATTCAAGACTCTCTAATAGATTCTAACAATGATGATCAATATCTATTCTCTTGTGTTTTTCACTCTTCTTTTTCCTTAGCCGTTTATGCAATTAAGCTAGTATTTATACAAAACAGAATTTGGCTCTCAAAAATGGTTTTTCAGTTATGTTGTTGAAACAACAGAAAAACATACACGTTAATCGATTAAGCCGTGGGGTTAATCGATTAACCAATGTATTTTTAACACATGATTAAATGGTAAATTACTTATATGTTATATGCTAATGCAATACATGATTTCCAAAATATAATACCTTTAATGCATAAAATCAATGTATATAAATGCATGAACCTAATTATCATATATTTCTAGATGATGTCTCATTTTAGTGGATTAATTACTTTATTAAGTCTTGCGAGACTCACACCTAGATTTACCTAACTTAGACTCAATATCTATGTCAAGCATCTTAGACTTCTAAAAAGATAATAAAGAATTATGATCTAAGTTTAATAAGACACCACTTGAGCCTTCAACATGTTGATTGTTGAGTCATCTTCAAGCTTTAACTAATTCCTTGTCTTCATCAAAACATAGGCAAACGTTGCTAATGCAATCCTTGACGCTTTGCACTCTCACATTCAACTTTAATACTTAAATTCAAATGATGGTGGAGCATATCACGAGTTACCTAGAACAACATTAATATTCAGTCTTTGGACAAAAATATTAACTTGAAAGTAGTACACTCAATGTAGTAGTCAAACATTGATAATCAGTTCTGTCAAAACAATAAGCCTTTCTTTGGACCGACTTACTATTCACATGGAAAACCATATGATTATCACATATTTATTGCAACAAGTATGTTTGTAATTTGGGCCAAATAATAATCTTCCTTTGGGCCGATCACTATTCGCATATAATTCAGACATACAATTGGCTTGATATTTCATATTAATCACTATTGATACTCTTGTTTGTGGTCAAACATTGATCATAATGCATATCAAATAATAAACTTTTCTTTGGGCTGATTTGTCATTCATATATACAACTTGATAATAATCACATGTGTGTATATAATCCAGCCAAATAATAATCTTCCTTTGGGCTGATTAATACTCACATGGATACATATACGCACTAGCATTTGACATTTATTTCAAACAATTCACAGAAAAGATGTCACATTGCCGACTTCTTGTTTAATAAGTTCACTTAAAATGACAAACAATTTTATTTTCCAAAATAAAAAATCATTTAGTTGAGTTTGATTCAACATTTAATCCAAAACATATATTATTTATATCCACAATAAATACATATATTCATTATAGCCTATTAGTAGTGTTGCATCATTCTCATCACAAAGACTTCATTTCGAATTATAGTAATGACCCTTTTGAATTTTCCATAAAAGAAAATATTACCATTTTATACATGATTAAACATGGTAGGGCAAGCTGTCGAAACAGAAACAATGTTTCAATAATAGCATCTACTTAATAATGTTATTAGTCACCAACCAATGCAACAAACTATAATTGTTGCAACCATTTAAACAAATAAGACACGTAATAAATATAAAATAAGACACGTAATAAATATAAAACAAGACATGTTCACATAATAGACTCATCACAAGATACCTAGCACACCATCAATTTTTAGTCTTTGGACATTGAAATTAATTTGTAAGTGGTACTTTCAACGTAATGATCAAATATTAACAATTAGTTCTGTCAAAAAACAGTCTTTCTTTGGACCGACTATTATTCACATAAAAAAAACTTTATAATTGTTATTTATTTATCATCATATGTATTTTATTACTTGGCCAAATTCTTTCTTCCTTTGGGCCGAACACAATTCACATAAATAATCTCATATCCATATGTGTAAGCTTAATCAATTTCCGCAATAGAGGTTTCTTTGGCAACATATTGCATCAATTAATTCAAAAATAATTACTAGACAAAAGGAAAACAATATGGGTCCATTATAAAAAATTATGATATTGGAATTAAAACCTTCATATTTGATATATTTTATAATTAACAAATATAATCCAATAGTATAATTCCAAATAAAAAAAGATATATCACATATATATCAATGTATGAAAAATGGATGCAATCTTAACTAAATACTAAAAAAATTCTGAATCGAATATAATCATGCATATCTTAAAACATATATAAATATATAATCCGTATGAATAAATATATTCCAATGCATATATTTATATATCACTTCAATAGTATATGTGACACAAATATAAAATATGTATCTAATACAAAACATATATATACTTGATCACGAACAATTTATTCATTTTTCACAATACACTCTGAATAATAAAACAGTATTACCAAGTGTTGTGGATAATCAAATGATAAACAGAAATTACCGCACAAGAGTTCAATAATGCAGACAAAGTTGGTTAATGATTACAACATATAGTTTAATGATTACCACAAACTATATATATAATTTCAAACATTAATCAAATATGTAAATAACTATTTACATTCCCTTCAAAACTTTTGTACCTTAACTCGTCACAATGATTCATATATAAATTGCCAACAATATCATACACATGTTTTATGCATTAACCACATTCAAAATTCTCAATTTTTATAACATGAGAGCGGAAGCATAAAATCCTCAAATTTAAAATTAGGATTCATACAAAATTTGGAAAGACACTTTTTATGGAGAATCATAAAATTCAAATTCTCACACATAATATAAAATAAAGATACAAAGTCATATCTGAATCAACGTTCTCTGATCTACTCATTTGATATACCTTTTGAGAGAGTTTTGGCATGATGGTCTTCCTCAACCAAATCCTTAATTCCTTTTGGGACCTTCATTTTCTCTTTGATGGGGAGAGATGAAAACTATTTGTGATTTGGTGTATTGGAACCATAACCGTTCCTTATGTGTTAACTTATAGGGTTCTCATTATCCCATATATGCCAACCGTTTGGGTATCCACTCATTAAGCTCATATTCGTTATCAGTTTCAAAAGTCTTATAGGTTATTATTAATTAGATCACTTGTTTTGTAATTCCAAAATAAATAGCCGATATAATTGTATTAAATTTATGATGCCCACCTTAATTAGAAATTATGAATTTCTAACAGGTAAATGTTCTAGGTATTTTCTGAAGCAATTCCAACAATCTACAATTGTTGATCAAGATGACTATCCAGTTTATATGAGAACATATAATGGAAACATTGTTGAAAAAATGACATTTCTCTTGATAATCGTTATGTTGTCCCTTACAACCCACAACTATTAAGAAAATATCAAGCTCACATTAATATGGAGTGGTGTAACCAAAGTACTCCAGTTAAATACTTATTCAAGTATATAAACAAAGGCTATGATAGGAGCACAGTTGTTATTGAACCAACAGAAGATGGTGGATCACAAACTCAAGGAAATGTTGACGAGGTTAAACAATATCTTGATTGTAGATATATATCACCATGAGAAGCATGTTAGAGAATTTTTAAATTTCCAATTCATGGGAGACAACCTACAGTTGAACTGTTATACTTTCATCTTCAAAGGGAACAACCTGTTTACTTTAATGATCATGAGGATATTGACAATATTCTTTTAAGACCAACAGTATCAGAATCGATGTTTACATCATGGATGAAAGCTAATAGACAATATCCTGAAGGTAGGACTTTGGGTTATGCTCAATATGTGTCAAAATTTGTTTATGTCAAAAAAACCAGTTGTTGGAAGCCAAGAAAATCAGGTTATACAATTGGTAGACTAATTTGGGTTTCTCCATGCATCGCTGGGCTGTATTACCTTAGGATGATGTTGACAGTCATTAAAGGACCAACATGTTATGAAGATATTAGAACTGTTTCAATTATTCAATATGAAACATCCAGGGATGCATGCTTTGCTATGGGATTACTTAAGGATGATAAAGAATATATTGAAGCTTTAACAGAAGCAAATGATTGGGGTTCTGGATTCTACTTGAGGAAATTGTTTGTGACAATGCTTTTATCAACATCTATGAATAGGTTAAATCATGTTTGGGAGGAGACATGGCAATGATTATCTAATAGAATTCTTTACTCAAAGAATTATCTCCAATAATCAAGGTATGGACAATAATATTACATATTATGCATAAGAACAATGTAAGATATTCCAAACTGTAATACAAGTCGTCAACCATCAACAAGGTCACATGTTTTTCCTATATGGTTATGGAGGAACTGGAAAAACGCATGTGTGGCGAACTCTAACATATGCATTGAGATCTCAAAAACATATTGTATTGATTGAGGCTTCAAGTGGTATAGCTTCTTTATTATTACATGGGGGTAGGATAACACACTCTAAATTCAAAATATATGTACCAACTTTTGACAACTTCATTTGCAACATTCATTAAGGTACTGAACTTGCTGAGTTATTAAAATAAACAAAGTTAATTATATAGGATGAAGCTTCAATGTCACATAAGTTTTGCTTCGAGGCACTTGATAAAAGTCTAGATGACATCATGGGAACAACAAATGGATCAATTTTGTTTGGAGGAAAAGTTGTAGTATTTGGAGGTGATTTTAGACAAATCTTACCAGTGATTCTAGGAGGTTGTCGTTCAGATATTGTACATGCAACAATTAATGCATCTTATCTTTGGCATTAATGTACAGTTTAAACTCTTACAAAGAACATATGTCTACAAAAACATGACAATGCAACAGATGTCAGGAAATTCTCTTATTGGATACTAAAGATGGCAAATGAAAAATTATCTGAGCCTAATGATGGTTGTGCTGAAATTGATATTTTGGAAGAACTTTTTATTGTAGATTATGATGATCCAATTGAGGCCATAGTCTCTAGCACCTATCCAAACTTACAAGATCATTACAATGACGAATAATTTCTTCAATGTAGAGCAATACTTGCATCAATAATTGAGATTGTTGATCAAATCAATGACCATGTTCTCAGTAAAATTCCAGGTAAAGTATATTAAAAATTGTTTAAATATTCATTATCTTCAATATATTACATCTATTAAAATGATATTGATAAATATTCTAATGTATAAATATAGGTGATGAAAAAAAATACCTAAGTTCGGATGAAGTTGATATGTCTGATGCTAATGAAAGTGAAGCATTCAACATATTAACTCTTGAATTTCTAAATTCGCTTGCAACATCTGGCCTTCCAAATCATAAGATCAAGCTAAAAGTGGGCACTCTGATTATGCTATTAAGGAATTTAGACCAGTCCGAAAGATTATGTAATGGTACAAGATTGGTGGTTACTAAGATGGTGAATCATGTACTAGAGGCAAAGATCATGTCTGGAAAAAATATTGGAAATAACATTTATATTCCTATGTTATCAATGTCACCATCTCAATCTCCATGGCCTTTCACGCTTATCAAAAGACAGTTCCCTATAATTGTGTCATACGCTATGACAATCAATAAATTTCAAGGTCAATCATTAGAAAGTGTGGGGTTGTATTTACCTAAACCAATATTAAGTCATGATCAATTGTACGTAGATGTTTCCAGAGTTCAAAGCAAAAAGGGATTAAAGATATTGATACATGACAAAGATGGTAAACCACTGAAGACAACAACAAATGTGGTTTATAAAGAAGTTTTCCAAAATCTGTAAAAGGTATTCTACAATTTATTTTATATTAAGTTCCAAACTTTTCTTCTCAATTTTTTTTTAATATAACAAGTTCATTATCATTTCATTAATGAAGATTTTACATCAACAATGAAATACATACAACCGTTTTTTTATGAGGTAATCTTCAATAACATTTTCACTAACAAGTTATGATGTCTTTCTGTAAATACATTTATGCAATACACATTACCACCTGTACGAATGCCCGTGTATCTTACTAGTGAGTTTGAAAAGACAACAGTTTTAGATATTTTGGCACAAACTTTATCATCATTGGGAAATGTAACTAAGATAGGTTTTATGGCTTTATAAGTTTGGAAAACAAAAAGTGTGAAGTAAACATGATCTTTTTCCCATGTGTCAAGAATCCAGTATGTAGGCTTACCCATACAAGATAGTACATATGCATTACCTAGAGATTTTTTGTTAGCAAGATGGTGTGGTTTATCACTAACATGGTTCATATTGTGATGTTGATGTTTAGTGGATTTTTGATTGATAGACACCAAGGTTTTATGTTGATCTGGAGTGAAATGGAAACATGATTCAACAATACTCCTCTTAGGTATCTATTCATCCTTTGTTGTCTCATTAAATTCATCATCAACAGGAATATGGGAAATCACATTGTTTAGTGACCTTGCTATTCTTGAAATAGCAAGGGGAATCCAAGCTTTCTATAGTATTATTAATAATGTGCTTCGTCTTATTACACTAAGAGGACATTATTGATCCTTTTCCATTACCAAACTTTCCAGCATTACCTACAAATATTCCAGAACCATTTGCATATCTACCAAAACCCCCTCCTCTTACTCTTGGTCTATTATTATAGTTTACACAATCATTATGGTTAGCATTATCAAAACCATAACTAGCATCTTAGCTTGAAGAACGTGAACATTCAAATGTCCTTCTTAGTGAAACAACAATGAAAAGACTTTATTAAACGTTGGCAAAAGATCCATCAAAATTATTTGAGATCTAAGGCTATCATATTTATCATTCAACCCTTTAAGAAAACAAAATATATAGTTATGTTCTTTATATGATTTAACAGTAGGGATTAAAGTGCATTGCCATCTGTTTACATATGAACAATTAGAGATAGTATGAAATTATCTAGCTCGGGCCATAGCCCCTTTCTATGGGTAAAATATGACCCCTTTCTATAGGTATAAATTTCTCCAAGCAAGTCCAAAACACGAAAATATCACCATGATAATATTTTCCCCATAGATCTTGCCACATTTCAAGACCAGTTTTCATCCAAAGTATACTTTGCACAATTGACTTGTCAATTGAGTGATTTAGCCAAGAAATCACTAGTGTGTTGCACTTATCTCAAGTAGAAAACAAAGGACCATCTTTTAGTGGGTTAGAGATTGGATCATCTACGAATTGTAATTTATTCTTCGACTTCAAGGACATTGTCTTTACTCTTGAACATACATGATAATTATCTCCATTTAATAGTATAGACACAAGGATTGTACCTGGATTTGTGTTACTATGCATAAAGAAATGAGAGGTTGGATCCACTACAAGATTCATGACATTCGTTAACTGATTTTTCATCTTTGCACAGTGTGTATTAGAAGAGGAAGAAAAACTCGATATGAGAAAGAAGATGAAAAATGATTGAAGAACAAGTGTATGCGGAACCATGATAAAACTGTTTCAATAAATCTTGAAGATTCAAAACATAGGGTGCAGACAAACAAAGAGAAGAAGGAGATGAATTTGTAATTGAGTTTTATTAAATGAAATTGAATACACATTTACAATGAAAGTTGTGATAAATAAATAATGTAATTTCAGAACTAATAACAGAAAACGAGGAAACTTCTACCGGTAGAAGTTTGGGAATAACAGAAAATGAGGAAAATTTCACCAGTAGAAGTTTGGGTTATTTCAACATTGTTAGTTTGTATATTTTCCTAGCATAGAAAGTTAGTTAGAGTTAGTTGAAATTTGGAATCTATAAATAACACTTAGGCATTTCAAAGATACATGATGTTATTGTAATTGATACTCAATACATTTTCAATACAACTTAGTTCATTTTTCTTTATTATTCTTGATAATACACATTTCTCTCAAACATATATTCTTTTCATTTTTCCTCTGTTTTCTGCTACTACACTTAGTGCGCATATTGTTTCTCTTTTGTTGGCTGCTTGGTGCATTGTGTATGCATAGGAGAGTAGTCTTGGTTTAACAGTGGTATCAAGAGCAAGGTTGAAGCAAGATTCTTGGTAGATCTTGGGCTATGATTCGAAGTGGGGAGAGAAGAAGATTGCACGATCTTAGATCTATCATGGAAAATGGTAATGGGTTTGCAATGACACTACCAATTCTTAACACCGTGAATTATGATAGATGGATAATTCAGATGAGAACTATCTTTGGATTCCAAGAAGTACTTGAGATAGTTCAGAATGGATATCAAGAAGTTGGGGAGAATACAAATGAGGCTCAAATGACAAGTTATAGAGAATCTAAGAAGAAGGATTACAAAGCTTTGTTCTTAATCCATCAATATATTGATGGAGACAACTTTGAGAGAATTGTTGGTGCCAAGACAACAAAGGAAGCTTGGGATAGCTTGGAGAAAAGTTATGAATGGGTTGCAAAAATGAAGAAAGTGAAACTTCAAACAATGAGGAGAAAGTGTCCTTAAAATGGTGGAGAATGAGACAATAGCAGATTACTTCACCAAGATTCTCACACTCATCAACCAAATGTAATCGTTTGGAGAAGAGGTGAAAGGGCAATCTGTTATTGAGAAGATACTTAGGACTCTAACTGCTAAGTATGACCACATTGTTGTTGAAATAGAGGAGTCCAAGAATATTGATGATTACAAGATTGAAGAGTTGCAAAGCTCTCTTGAAGCTCATGAACAAAGGCTTAAAGAGAGAAGCCTTCTGGACATTGGAATAAGAATAAGAAGAAGGAGAAGTGGAACAAATTTGAGCAAGGTTCCTCATCACAAAGACCAAACAACACAAATAACATTGAGCATGATAAAAGAAGAGGCTCAATGAATAAAATGAGGTTTGACAAGAAGAGGGTTCAATGCTATAATTGCAGAGAATATGGACATTATGCAGCAGAATGCAAGTAAGACAAGGTGCTAGACAGAAAATATGAAACAACCAGATTGGCACATGATGGTGACTCTGATGATGATCATTACCTACTAATGGCAACTACAAAAAACAGCCAACATGATGTTGATTTTTGATATCTTGACACTAGTTGCTCAAATCACATGACATGCAAGAAGGAATGGTTCAAACCTCTTGATGAATCAGCCAAGAGCAATGTGAAGTTTGTAGATCATAGTTCAGTATCGGCAGAAGGAATTGGAAAGGTGATGATCCAAAGAAGAGATGAGAAGAAAGCATACATCTCGAATGTCCTATATGTACCTAAGATAAAGAGCAATTTGCTCACTCTTGGACATCTACTAGAAAAGGGATATACTATGGAGATAAAGGATGATATGCTGAAGGTGTTTGAAAAAAACAAGCACAACATCTTGAAGGCTTCACTTTCAGCCAACAGAACCTTCAAGATTGACATACAGATCAGTGATCAAAAGTGCCTTCAATCAACAATTATGAAGGACACATGGCTATGGCATAAGAGGTATGGACATCTAAACTTTAAAAGTTTAGATTTGCTAGAAAAGAAAGAAATAGTGATTGGTTTGCCACACACAAAAGCACCAGAAAAATTATGTGAACAATGCTTATCAAGCAAACAAGCAAGGAGTTATTTTGTCTCACATGTTCCTACAAAAACATTGAAGGCATTAGAGGTGGTATATTCAGATGTGTCTGGACCCTTTGAAGAAGACTCTATAGGAGGAAATAAGTACTTTGTGAACTTTATTGATGATCATACTTGAAAAGCATGGATCTATCTAATAAAGAAGAAAGGTGAAGTGCTAAAAACCTTCAAGAGATTCAAAACTCAAGAAGAAACGAAAAGTGAAGTCAATCTGAAATTGTTGAGATCAGATGGAGGAGGTGGGTATGTATCAGCTGATTTTCATGAATTCTGCACCAAAGAAGGGATGACTCATGAAGTCATTGCTCCATACACACCTCAACATAATGGAACAACAAAAAGGGAAAACAGAACCATACTTAATATGGTTAGGTGTATGCTGGAAACAAAGAACTTGCCTAAGGTGTTTTGGGGGAAAGCTGTTTCTATTGTAGTGTATATACTAAATAGGTGTCCTACTAAGAGGTTGGATGAGAAGACTCCTAAAGAATTTTGATCAGGACTCAAACCAAATGTGAGTCACTTAAAAATCTTTGGCTCCATTTGTTACAAACATGTGCCTGAAGCAAAGAGGAGAAAGCTAGATGATAGGGGGTGAAAATCTTATCTTCTTGGGCTATCATTCAATTGGTGCTTACAGAGTATTTGACCCTAGAAAGAATAAGTTGATGATGAGCAAAGATTTGAAGTTTGATGAGGATCAGTGCTGGAATTGGAACCTTAAAAGTTCTAAAAAAGGTCAAGAGACCCTATTCCAATTTGAAGAAGTTGATGAATATGGCATTAGTGAGACTATAACATCTAATCCAGTTGTTGTGCCTAGTACAATGGTAAATCCTCCAACAACTCAGAGACTCAGACAACCACCTTCAAGACTAAGTGACTATGAGGTGTTCTCTGACTCAACAATCAATGCATATGGTGATTTTGTGCATATGGCATTGCTTGCTGAGATGGAACTAGTTAATGTGGAAGATGCTTTGAAACAACCACATTGGATTGAAACTATGAAGGAAGAATTGAAATCCATAGAAAAGAACAACACTTGGTGTCTAACTCAACTAACTGCCAAGAAGAAAAAATCAATAGTTGTGAAATGGGTATACAAGACCAGGTTGAAACCAGAAGGTGAGGTCTCTAAGTATAAAGCTGTTTGGATGGAGGCTTTACTGTCAGAATTGAAGATAAAGCAAGAGGATGTGATTTTGTTGATGGTGGACAATAAATCAGCAAGCAATTTGGCACTAAATCCATTCTCTCATGGATGAAGAAAACACATATAGACTAGATTTCACTACATTAGAGATCAAGTGAACAAAGGGAAAGTAAACCTAGAATTTTGCAATTCTAAAAAAATCAAGTGGCTGATATTTTCATAAAACCTCTGAAGAAAGAAAGGTTTGAGAGGATGAGAATAAAGATAGGTGTAAGAATTGGATAATGAATGTTGAATTAAGGAAGATTGTTAAAGAAATAATGTAATTTCAGCATTAATAACAGAAAATGAGGAAACTTCCACTAGTAGAAGTTTGGGAATAACAGAAAATGAGGAAACTTCCACTAGTAGAAGTTTGGGTTATTTCTGCCTTATTAGTTTGTATACTTTCCTAGCATAGAAAGTTAGTTGAAATTTGGAAGCTATAAATAGTACTTAGGCATTTCAAAGATACATGATGTTGTTGTAATTGATACTCAATATATTTTCAATATAACTAGTTCACTCATTATTCTTAATAATACACATTTCTCTCAAACATATTTTCTTTTCATTTTTTCTCTATTTTTGGCTACTACACTTAGTGTGCATATTGTTTCTCTTTTGCTTGTTGTTTGGTGCATTGTATATGCATAGGAGAGTGGTATTGGTTTAACAAGTTGTGGTATATACTTGTATAAAAAGTAACTAACTAACAAACACAAAATTAAATACAACCTGCAAATAAATTAACTAACTTGAATTAACCAAGCATTCGCTTTCTTCTCCAACAAGTAATCCAAAGAAACTAAGTAATTGGAGCACCATGAAAACTCTCATTGTGTAGCTTCTCACCTATATGCCTTTGATCATGATTCTTGTAAGCGACATTTGTTGGAAGAGACAATCACGTATTCCAAAAGGGATTAGTTCATCACCCAAAAGGATGAGAGAATAGCCTTAGTAGTACCAAATAAAATCCTAATACTTACAATCTGACTTTTATCTAATGCAACATAGGTTTTAAAATGTAAAAATAAAAATAAAAATAAAATTATCTCCTAAAATTTTGTACAATTACTTATTATATAAGAAGACTTAATTATTATTTATCTAAAACTAAATTATGTTTTTTACTATTTTTACTATTATAACTCATAATATATTTATTCTAAATTTTAGTGCATGTAACTTTATTTATCAAAATAATAATTGATAATATTAAATTGATTGAATTAATTTAACAAGTGTTTGATTAAAGTTGTAATTGTTGTTTCTCCTTAATAAAACTAGGATTTGAGTCTAGGAAAAACTTGTCTTATATTCCCGGAATTAAATGTAAGAGTAAATTACACTGACACCCCTTCAGTTTTAGCGAAATTATGCAAATCACATCTTTTTTTTTACACCAACACAAACCACCCTAATTTTTATACTTTCATTACACTGACCACTCATACACGATAAATAAGTGTAATCTTTTAAACACAAAATGTGATAAATGTAATTAAATTAACCAAAACATAGTATATTATGGAGGCAAGTCCAAATAATATATGAGTCAATACATCTTTATTATTTTTGGTTCGTTACGATAAAGTATAAGAGCGATTTAAACATTATCTCTTTAGAACTGTTGATGCATTTTGTAACAAAAAATAATAAAGATACATTGATTTGTATATTATTTGGACTTGTCTCAACAATATATCATGTTTTGTTTAACTTAATTGCATTTATAATGGAGAAGAAAGCTACCACATTTTACGCATTTAACACATATTGAATTGTTTTTCAACATGTCTTTATTAATTTGTTATCTAGCTAGTTAGCTAGTTAGTTTACACTATAAATAAGGTTTTTCATGTCTTGATCAATTCAATGAGAAAAAATTCACAATATTCATTTTATGCTTCCGCATTATTTCCGCAATATGGTATCATAACATTTAGGCTTTGGTTACGTACGCATTTTACAATAATTATTATCTTTCTCTTCTATGATTCAACAATGAATCATCATCAACAATTCAACATGTGAAAGTGGAAAGAAGTTGCGTATTTGAAGAAGCTGAATGGTCACCAAGAATTGTGTTTTCATTGTTTCATTTATCCTTCCATCTAATTTTGAAAAGGTGGCAACCGGAGTACTGAAGGTGGAAAACTTCTAATGATCATATTGGTTCACTTCATAAAGATCTTCCACCAATCTTTGCAATTCTATTTTCTCATTGCAATCAATTCAAGAAGAGGAAGAAGAAGACTGAATACAACAACAAGATCAACAAGGTCAACAACAACAACAACAAGATCAACAACAACAACAAGATCAGAAGATCAACAACAACAAGATCAACAACAATAAGATCAACAAAGATCAACAACAACAACAAGATCAACAAGAAATACAACAACAAGATCAAGTGATTGAGAAAATCCAATCACGTTAGGATCGAGATTTCAATCCATTACATTGTCATAATATCAAGTCGAATTATCAAGTTGGAGTCAATTGATATTTACCTTCCAGCTTGAGGGAGCTATTGGAGAAGAAAACTACCACATTTTACACATTTTATGCATTTTAAACATTTTACACAGTTACACGTTGAATTGTTTTCAAATGTGTTTATTAATTTGTTAACTAGTTAGTTTACACTATAAATAAGGTTTTTCATGCCTTAATTAATTCAATGAGAAAAATTCACAATATTCATTTTATGCTTCCGCATTATTTTCACAATAATTTATCATATTTTTTGTTTAAAAGATTACACTTTATTTCTCATATAAGGGTGGTCAATATAATAACAGTATAAAAACTAGAGGTTTTTTATAGGTATATAAAAGAGAGGGGTGATTTATGTAATTTTACTAAAATCCAGGGGTGTTAGTATAATTTACTCTAAATCTAATTGTTTATAGTAAAAAAAAATACATGTAGTCACACAAGCAAATTATCCAAATAAGAAATGTCTTATCAAAACGATAATACTATAATACTAATACTTCGTCTAATTCTCATTATTGGATAAATTTTAAAAGGTTCTGGTGATTCGTTTTATAAGAAATTTTACAGTTTTTCTTTCCTGATGTTATTAAAAATTTAAAATTATCAATTAATTACTACTATTAAATGAGGTAAGATTGTAATTTATAATTTTTTAAAGAATACAAATAACTAATTTTACCTGTTATAAGAGAATAAAATATATCATATTATGATAAAAATTATCTCATCCAACCAATAAAATTATAACACGTGTAATATTTTTTAGTGTTTAAAAATAATTTAAAAAAAATAACTAAATAAGACGTATGTAATAATTTAATGGTCGGAGAAGATAAGTTATCTAATGATACAACTCTAAATCTTATTAGTAAATGTACTTAAGCTCTACAATCATCATTTCATCCCTCGGCTTATATTCATGATTGCTTCGTCAGAGGAAAATGAAAAGGGTGAAATGCACCTATGCAGAAATTTACCTCCCAATTTCATCTGACTTTATGTTCATTCTCCAATATTTAATTAAAAACATTATGTGGTAAAAATAAGCTTTCCAATTCGTGTGATGTTAGAAGTAGGTACATAAATTGAATTGAGGTGAATGAATTGAATTACAAACCAAAAATTAACCAACCTATTATATAAAAAAGTGTAAGAGATTCAATTCAACTTAACTCCTAATGAACTAATTAATATATTTTACACATGTTTTAATCATAAAAATTGAATTTAAAATGATTGATTGTTATATAAGGTAAGTGAGTTTAAACTAACTACTAGTTTAATATAATATTAACCTGAAATATCAAAATATATTTCAATATTCCTCAAGCTTGAAAGGGGATGTTGACAATTTTCAGCTTGAATAAAGATGATTGAATGAATAAGACTCCAAAATATTGCATCAACAATGTTGGAGTAGCTCTAGAACTTGATGGATGCATACTCTTGAAGCTCTAGAGCCTAGAACTCGTGTGATGAAGGGTTTTTATTTGAAAATGAAAATAATGATGTTGTTCATCAAAAATCAACATAATAGAAATAAGAAGAAAGATGATCGAATGATACTATTGCTCAAGAATGTCATATTAGTTTCTTGACCAAAGAATGAGAGAAATCTAGAATATGATAAAATATAAACAATACTTGTTCAAGAATAATAATGCTTAATAATATCATTTTGGTTTCATGGTCAAAGAATATGATGAAATATGAACTATTTTGGTCAAGAATAAGAAGTGAAAAATATAATAAAATATGAGCAATTTTTGCTCACGAAAGAATGTAAAAAAGAATGATAAAGAAAGAAAGAGAACAAGAAGATGAATAAGGATTCTTTGATTTTAGCTTAAAACCTTATTGTTGAACTCAAAAGCATAAGCATTCCTTTTGAACAATTGCTTCATATTCTTCCAACACTTATTTCCTTGAACACCTTTACGCCATAGAATGCATAATTACACTGCTCTAATACCATATTAGAATCAAAGAGTAAGAAAAGAATATGTATTTTATTCATTTAAAATACAAGAGTTGAATGAATAAATCACATATATTGAACAACTCTATTTCTCTACACCATTGAAAGATTGACACATATTGAATGAAATTGAATTGAATTACAAAATCAAACAAAAAAATTAATCAACCTATTATATTGAAAATACAATATATTTAACTCTTCGTAACGGCTAACAAACTAACTAATTTATTTTACACATTTCTTAATCATGAAAATCGAATTTAAAATGATTGCTTGTTATAAAAGACAAATGAGTTTTAAACTTATTACTAACTCAATACAATATTAACTTAACAAAATATATTTTAATATATCTCGTTTATATAAATTGAATATTTATTACTATATCAATGTCTCGTTGATGTTAAGTTCATGGTCTTTGCCTTGAAAATGGAGTATGTGAAAACATGTAAAAAAAGAGAGAGCAGAAGTTGTAAAATCTATATAAAGGAAGATTGTGCAAATCTTGAGTAAGTTATCATTTGGATATAAATCTGTTTCAACAAATCATAAATGATAAGATAATACAGTTAATATCATTTATTTATCTATAACATTTTACATTAAAGATATGTTTTGAAACCTTTTAATGTAGTAGATGTCATTTGTTTATTATTTCCTTTTTAATTTTCTAGATATCCATACCAACTAATGAATGATTTTTAATTAACGCAATTACATGATTTTATGTTCATTATTTCCGTTTTGAAGTTATGTTTTTAGTTTTTAAACTTAAATCTTAAAAAATACAACATCACCTTTCTTTTTATAATTTAGGGAAAAGTTCATAAAACACCCTCAAACTTTATGTTTTTTATAAGTAGACATTATAAACTATTTTTTTTCCTAATTATTCCTTGAACTTTAAGTATTGGTAAAATTGGTCATCACATATATACAATTTTAAATTACTAAAAATAAAATTAGAATTACCATATTAGATTTTCTTGTAAGGAAATGTTGAATGGTGCAAATTTAAACCAACATATAATTAGCTATCTTTTTGTCTCAAATAGTTGTACATCAAATTTAAATCATACTATATTTTTGTTTCAACAATCCTACATCACTTGTAGGCTGTGGCTATCCTTTTGTATATAACTAGCTAGTACACACTATTATATTCACCAGCAGTTCGCTTTTTATACAAAAAAGGAATGGAAGTAAAGTGACAGTAATTAATTTGTTTGATTAATGGCCATTGTATGTATACATGTGATTCACTATGCTAAAATAGTAAAACAACAATGTTTAAAATTGTCATCTAATAGTATTTTTGGATGCTTTTTATATAAGTATAATAGTACATAAGGTTATATTTAATAATGGTCTTCGAAGCGCTGAAGAAAGTAGACATTTAACGGTGCTCACTGAAGCAAACACTTTTAAATGTTTACTTTCTAAATAAGCCCATGCATTCTATCAAATACATGACAAGTATGTCTAACTCCATCCTATTTACAATAGATTTGTTAAATCACCAACGACTTCAGCTACATTTAACATTCCAATATTGTAAAATAACATATGAGTAATGAAATCTTACACAAATTGTTCATTCTTTCTCCTCCAATGTGCAAGTCCTTATAGAGTGTTCATGTGTTCCTCAATGATAAATGCAAGCTGCAAAAACAAATAAAAATTAAAAATGACATCTCTAAACAAATTGCAAAAGTTATTAAAATACAAAATTAGCAGCAATTAAGAAAGAACGTTTACCATTATACTCAAACTGTGTGTTCTAATCTAAACCAATGAACCATAACCAAAAACCTAGAACATCATAGTTGCATAACTTCACAACAAATAAATATCACACTATTAGTGAAATGTTTCCATCAAATTGATTATAAATAAACTAATTATTTAAAAAATAATGATTTAAATGCATCAAAGACTTGTTATTTAGGGTGTAAATTCAAACATTAAGACTGAATAAAAAAGTAATAAATGAGTTAAAATAAGATAAGGATTCACCTTATGCTTGAAAAGAAAACAAAAAAACTGATAACTTGTTTGAAGAGAGAAACTAAAAACAGAAGAGGAAAAAATGTAACTCAGAAAGAAGAATAAAAGTAAGAGAAATAATAAGTACTGTTAAAGATAACACATTTAATGTCGCTTGTTTCAATAAGTGTTGTAAATTCGTTTTTGCCTTACATTTAATAATATTCAACACATAAACGTTGTTGAATGAGTGTTGTTAAATATCAATTCTGACATAGTGATTTAGTAACACCAACATGTAGTCATTTGATATTTTGATTTGTATTTTATGGATTCTTTGAACTAACTAGCCATATATTTCTTTAAGTTTCAGGGGTATTTCATTAGATTAGTATGTATCTTTTAAATACTAAAGATATGTCAATCAATATTAAAAAAAACATGTCATAATTTTTCATTCTAAGTAATTTAAAATTGCATGTATGTAGGGACCAATTTTATCAATAGTTAAAATTTGAGGAGTAATTAGGAAGAAAAAATAGTTCATAGTATTTATTTTTAAAAGACAAAATTTATAGGGTTTTATGAACTTTTCCCTATAATTTATTATGAAATCTTGATATGATGTAGCTTGGAATTTCAAACAGGAAGACAAGTTTCAAGTTTATAGATAGTAGTGGGTTGAGAAAATTTGTCTATCTGCATTCCTATTATTTAAGAAGGAGTATACAATCTTTATATGATATAAAATTATAATGTTTGATTTAATTATGTTTTGACACTTTTTCAAAAATGTAATTTTTTCAATATGAAAAAATTGGATCAAAGATAAATGTGTGATAAAGAGGGGTGAATAAAGCATAAAGAAGTGAAATTTTTTAGTTTTTGAAAGTTGCAAAGAATACAATATAATCTCCATTTAAAAATAACTTAAAATTATTATATATAATCTCTTGAGCCATTTTATGCCCATTTTGTGTATTTAATTAGTGCAAAATTATATCCAACATATATGTTACAAAATTGAATAACATCATCCCTGAAATTGTCTTTAAAAAAACTTATATTTGTCTTTCAATGAAATTTAATAGACAATGAAATAGCATGAGAAAATGAAATTATATATGTTCAATTACTTTAATGTTCTTTAAGCATATGTTGTCTTTAGAGATGGCAAAACGGGCATTACCCGCGAGCGCGCTAGCATAGCTTGAATTTTTTTGCGGGTAGGGCATACAAAATTTGCCTATTTGCCCGTTTCGTCCGGCCCGTTCTGCCCGCCAAGTTTGCGGCATTTCCGTTGGGCATGTGGGCGGCCCCTAAACATAATTTAAGGAAAAAGTAAGAAAATTTTAAATAAGTTATGATGTAATGTGATTTTTAATCCTAAAAAAATTATAATCTAATGTGATTTGTTAAACTTCATATAAAATATCAAAAAAATTGTTAATTTTTTATCTTCAACTACTTTATTTAATTTTATTTTACTTATTATATGATTTTTTTATTTTTTTAATTACTCAACAATGCTCGTGGGCCGCCCGCTAGCCCGTTAGTCCGTTTTAAAATGGGCAAAACATTGAATTTTGTCCGTTAACCTATGCAGGCATGCCCGCACCCGCTTAAATTTTTGCGGGCATTTGCGGGCGTAGGCTAAACGGGTCGGGTGGCCCGTTTTTTCAGCTCTAGTTGTCTTTCTATAGTAGTAGTATGGATGATATCTATTGTGCCAAAAAATGTATCATTCCATCCATGTTCCATGTGACACTTGGTGTAATTGGCGGAAAAAATGTATTTAAGCTAAAAGTTTAATAAATAAGTGTTTTCCTTGCCAATCAGCAGTGACAAATCTAGGACCGAGACAGGAAGTGCAACATATATTTAAAATTAAATAATAAATATAATCAAATATAAAAAGATGAATATCTGATTTCATAATGAAAAAATTAATATATTTAATTAAATAAAATATATATTTCATAATTAATCTCTATGTGATTTTACATTTTAAAATCATTGAATGATCAATTCATTGTCAATATTGTTGAACATTTCTCATTAAATATAAGTCACTAGACAATCATTCATTCATGTATCTTTTTATAGTTGTATGGCTAACTTCAGAAAAAGATAAATTAATAGGTAAACAATGTGTCTTTCACTTTCAATCAATGTATCTTAAAGATGATTGAATCATTTCAAAGAAGCAAATTCAACATTGTTATGCATATCACTGATATAAGTCTCAAGTTGATTATTAAAAATCATAAATAAGTTGAACAAAAAAATCACGTGGATAAAATTTTCAAAATTCAATCTAACATATCAAAACTAGAGAAAAAATAAGCTAGACTCAAACAAGACATTAAAGAAGCAGCTTGATATTTGTTTCAGATAACTGATCAAGAAATTCATTGAGTGCATATCAATAATAATATAAAATAATTAAACACAATAATGATCACCAACGGATGTTGGTTCAAGTGGTACATGCTTGATTCCCCTTAAGCAAGAACTCGGGTTCGAGTCTTGTGGATGGAAAAAATGTCCGTTGGGAGAGTTAGCCCCACTTACCTGTGGATGTGCCCGGCTCGGACATGATTGCCTCCAGTGCGAGGANGGATTATGATTAGAATAGGATCAGGATAGGGATGATGATGGGGATGAGGCCCGGCTCGGACATGATTGCCTCCAGTGCGAGGATACCTGTGGGAAAAAAAAAAAAAAACACAATAATGATCATTTGTGTTTCACGAAGCATGTCATGTCATTTACTATAAAATTATTTTTTGTGATTGTAGAGTTATAAATAAGAGTGTAATAATTCAGTATTCACTATAATTTTTTGGGTTTGTAGAAATACAATGATAGTATATATAACTCATACACTTTCAGTTGATACATTTTTTAATATAAATAATATAGATATTTTTCTCAAATTTGCACACCCTCAAAACCACCTAGCACAATCTATGCGAATCACAAGTCATAGCATATGAAGTTATACATTTTGTGAGACACTAGATGGATTCCTTAGTAATAAGGGTAAAGTTGAGATATAAAAATTATGCCCCGCTCAATTACCTAAGTACTTTTTATATAGTAGTATAAACAATAAATAATAATAATATGTTCATCTTATAGTATAAGATCATATTAAAGTCCTGATATCATATTTAAGAACAATTACGGTAGTTGTTCTTAATGTTGTTTTTAATGGAATAACAACATTTTTACTTTGTTGTTCATTGTGTTATTCTTATTTTCTACTTTTTTTTCTTCTTAAATAAGAACAATTCTTGGTTGTTCTTAGCCAAGAGAAAGTGAGGAGAGAAGTAGATGTTGTGTAAAAAAGGTAGATATTGTTAGATCTAAATAAGAATAAGAATGATGTTTACTACTATGAAAAAAAAATGTTATTCTTATTTCATTTTACGATAAGTTATAATAAATTTTAAAATAATGCGTGAGACCCAAATAATAATAAAAAATTTATTTGGTGCTTGAGATACTCTAAGTCAAAAGTTAGATTAATTTTTTGAGTATTAAATTTATATATTGAAAGTGTAAAAATATATACAAAGTCAGTATATCATTCACTATTCATTTGATTTTTTTTTTTAAAAGCCAATAATAATTGAAAATGAATGAAGTTAATAACTGTATAAAAAAAAAAAACTCTTATGATATATACATGTAAAATGTTCCATTACTAGAAATGGCTTCAATTTCTATAAAGGGTGAAAATTTGATAGAGTAACCAAAAAAAAAAGAAAAAAATATATTCCTTACCTATACAATACCTTCCTTAATAGAGGTAATGGATAAATAATAATACGTTGACAGGGAAGAAGTGTTCTCCTCCGTGTGGTTTGGTAACAGAAAACCCCTCAAACAAAGGCTATTACTTAGGAAAGAAGTGTATGAAAAACAAGGAAAACAGTAACATGTTTTGTCTTTCATGGATGTATTACAACCTCATCATTTTCCAGATCTATCTTCTCAACTCAAACCAGTTATGGTACTCTTCTTCTCACTCATTCTCTATTTTCCTAATCACACACAATAATTAACATATACGATTTATCTCCAGCTTATTCAACTCTTGCAGTTGCAGTTCATATATGATATACATGTATGGCTTAACATCATAGAGACCTATTTGTTCATAGCTGCTATATATATGTTTTTTCATGGGCTTTTTATTACATTTGATGTATAAAGTTGTATTTTTTATAACCAGAATATAGTTATACTTATAACCTTGTTCACCCTTTGTCCCTTTATCATATTTCTGAGCTCAACCCCACACTTACTATAATGGGAAATAAGGGATATTGTATATATACTGGGAAAAACAAGCCTTAATCCAGTGGTTGGGTCGACTATATGGATCTTAATGCTCTATCCTAAAATCGTGTTCATTGACAAAACAATCCATATAATTTTGGTCATATTTTGTTTTTAATCATGCATCCAAATACCAAATATTTGGATTTTACACAATTACAAGAAATAAATTTAGCATTTTCCTTGTCAAAAGTATGTATATGTTCTATTCTTAGTTTCTGGCTTCTCTTTGCATTTTTGGTTTAGTTTGTGAGGATTCCTTACCCCTGTGAAAATACTGCTGTCTCTTAATATATTTATCAGATTTGAAATGAATGTTAATTGTAGCATCATATTTAATGGTCAAAGGTATTATTTGTAGTTAATATATTTATCCAGTTGCTTCCTTACCTTCCATTCTTTTATAGATTCCAGTGTTGAAGTTGAAAATTTGAAAGATTCTGGCGAAAATAAGTCCAAAGTGTATTTTCTACTGGTGCTACCATGCATTCAAGTAGTCAAATCATCCCTGTGCAGTACCATTTAGAAACAAGGGATGACATGTTCAGATTATGGTCACTGGGGGTTGTTCAGATGCAAAAGGCTTTTCAGCACACTGCTTCTATCCTTTTACGAGAGCTTTTACGGCGTTGCTTCGGGTACAAAGTTGATTGGCGCAGATTGTTTCTTCTTATGACTGTGTTGGCAGTATCTGGTATCATATCCCAGATACTTGTACTCAGTTATCTATCACACAATTGGTTCCTTTCCCGTGAAACTGATTCATCATACCGATCCTTGAGTAGCATCATACAGTCAAATAAATTTATCAAAGAGGCAAGACGTCAACAGATTCAACTCATTCTTCCTAATCCTTTTCTTTTACCTAAATCATCTAACAAGTTAGTTCAATCGGTCTCAGTTGAGCCAGACAAAGTGGAGGCCGAGCAGATAAATTATTCCATAAATGGGAGTGTAAAGGACAAAAAGCATGCTGATACAACAAAAATTACGACGTCTTCACCATCTGATGGGCTTGTTCCTTCTCACAATCGGGTAAAAGTTGACGAGACTTTGAACTTACATTTTTTTTTATCTTTTTATAAGTATGACAAGGAGAGGTGTCACCAATAATTTTATGAATATATATATATCTCAGAGACAGATACGGTTGTTGCCACCTAATGAGGTCCTTGTGTATGCAAAGAAAGAGGTCGATCATGCCCCTTCAGTGAGTGAAGTTCCCGATCTCTATGCTCCTTTATTTAGGAACATTTCTGTTTTCAAAAGGTACTGAAAATTTGTGAATAATTATTCGTTTTCTTTCTGAATTGTTTCATGATTTGCAAGTGTTGACTACTGATTGCTCTGGAATTTTTTAGATGGCACAAGAATCACATTTTATTGGTGACATGCTTGAACAAATCTAGTTTTGCATAATAAGCTTTTATCAATTTGAAACTGGATATTGATGTTGTTAATGTTAAACTTTGTTGAGAATATGATCTACTTCCTAATTCCTATGAGTTTTTTACTTCCTTTTCTTACTATTTTGGGGAGGGGAGAGTAAACCTTTTATTATCCCCTTTAAAAGTCCGTTAAGTTTTACCCAAGGTGTGCTAATAGCTGTCTTCTTGTCATTTAATAAAAGCAAGGAAAGAAACAATTAGTTCCATAAAAAACCCGTGCCACGGATATCTTGTCATCTACGATTTAGAACCGTTTAAAGTAGTTTTAAAAATGTATTACTCTTTCATGTAAGAACTCTTTGAACTTGGATAAATGTAAGAGGCATAAGTTCATCGCATAATCTGAGGACTGACGCAACAAAGCTTTAACTTTAGACCACTTTGCCAACTACCTAGTCAAAGAACCAATCACCCTAATTTTCTTTTTATGGTCTTTCATTCAACCTAAATTGAAGTTATTAGAATTATAACTTTAATAACTTCAAATCTTTCAAAATGGAAGTTTGAGTGGTGATATTCAGTGACATTAATGACTATGATAAATTACTTTTTATCTCACAATTATTCAGATTTTGACCTTATCTGGAATTTTAATTTCTTTTAAAGCAGCTATAAAACTGTTGGAGGCAGTCACTTCGTTGTTTTTCTATAATTGTCTCCAGAAAAATATCCAGCTCTTAAGTAAGTGGAGATTGAAAACTGAATTGCTTGATTTGAGCCTTTATGTATATTAAACTGCAGCATAATATAACAGAGTTTGAAGATTCGGAAGCTAGTTGTGTAATTTGTCAGCTGTAATATGTGTTTTGTTAATTTTCTGATGGCATCATGCATGTGCAACTACAAAGTATAAATATCCCAGTGCTCATTTTCAACTCCTCCCCCCTAAAAAAGAAAAAGAAAAACAGGAATCCTTGTGCTCATAGTAACTTATAAATAAACTTCCCATTATATATTGCCATGACTCTTCAGTTTATGATTGCCAATTCAGAACATTTGCTGGTATAAATATGACACAAATCTTGGTAATTGGCTGCTGCGTATATGTATTTGGATTGTGCTTTTGGATTCTACAACACATTCCGAATGTGAATAGTATCATCTGTTGTGTTAAAAACTATCTTAAAGCAATGTCATATCTCAATTTTAGGAGCTATGAATTGATGGAAGCGATACTTAAAGTTTATATATATCCTGATGGAACAAGGCCTATTTTCCATAAATCTTCCCTCAAAGGAATCTATGCTTCTGAAGGATGGTTTATGAAGTTGATGGAGGAAAATAAGCAATTTCTCACCAAGGATCCTGAGAAGGCTCACTTATTTTATCTGCCATATAGTGCACGCCAAATGGCATTGGACCTCTACGTGCCTGGTTCACATGATTTGAAACCATTATCAATATTTCTTAGAGACTATGTGAACAAGATTGCTGCTAAGTATCCATTCTGGAATCGCACACATGGGTCAGATCATTTCCTTGTTGCTTGCCATGATTGGGTATGGGATACGGGTCTGTTTTCTGTAGAATTGGTTTGATTTTAAAATTTGATTTTCCTAAGGTTGATAATTTTTTGAGAGTATTAGGGTTTTTAATTAATTCTTATTTTTCCTTGTTTGCATGTTTTAGATTGGTTAGATGAAAACATGAAAATGAATCTTATTAGTAACCCATATATCAGACGAAAAACCTGATGATATGCGAGACTTAGGCTAGTATGTGCATATGTGCACACAGACCTGCACATGCAGACACACATGATATTATAAGTTCATGTGTTTGTGTATTACATGCATATTATGCTGGGACTCTGGAAGGTTCACTAATAAAGCAGCATGCATATTATGCAACTAATGTGTGGTAAGCATTGAGGATCGAGGATCATAAGCTTCTTTTTTTGCAGTATAGTCTCTTAAGTATTATCCATAATGGGAGCTAATTAATTGTATTCATGAATAAGGTTGTATAGGGTTCATTGTCATTTTTAATGCCTTTTGTTTACCACTCATTGATAGGTTAAGTAGACAAAGACCTATTGTAAAAAATGTATATAAGAGAGGGAAAAGAGGGGTGTGGCTAAGGGATAGCAATGTTACAGCTATGCCCTTAGGTAGTTAGAGGGTTAGTTGGGAAGTTTGCCTATAAAGCAGACTGAATTTGGGAGGGAAAGGTAGTTAGGAGTTGAGTAAACTGATTGAGGAATCAGTTGGGGCAAGATTCGTGGGAATCTTGCATTTCTTGTAAACATCTTCTTCATACTAAATCTAATAAAGCAAGTTAGAACCCTGGCAGAATCATTGATTCTGGGTGGGGGCATTTCTTTTCTACACATTTCTATTAAATTTCTTTCTAATAAGATACCAGTGTTATCACTGGTATCAGAGCACCATTCTGGTGCCTGAGGGAAGTGAGGAACACCACGACGAGGAGGATTGCGCATGGTATCTACCAGAAGGATGGCTAAAGAGAACGATAGTTGGATGCAAGATCGTGAAGAGATGAAACAAGAATGAGAGGAAACCAGACTGAGATTTGAACTCAATGAAGCAAGAACGAGTAAATTGGAGAATCTGCTGGAAGCAATTGCCACCAAGCTAGGGATTTCTAGGGAAAATGAATCAGTAGGGTTGGGGAGTGAGAATGAGGAAGAAACAGAGACGCACAGAGCACACTCTGGACGTGACAAATGGCGTAAAATGGAGATCCCTGTTTTCGTAGGGGATGATGCGTATGGCTGGGTGCAACGTTTGGAGAGGTATTTTCGTCTACGAGGTGTAACTGATGAAGAGAGGATGAAGGCCACCATGGTGGCCCTTGAGGGAAAGGCTCTCAGTTGGTTCCAGTGGTGGGAACGTTGTAACCCCTCTCCATCGTGGGATGGCTTCAAGATGGCAGTAGTAAGGCGTTTTCAACCTTCAATGGCCCAAAACCCCTTTGAATTGTTGTTGGCCTTGAAACAGGAAGGCAGTGTGGAAGCATTTGTGGAAGAATTCGAGAAGTATGCAGGGGCCTTACAAGAGGTGAACAAAGATTATGTCAAGGGGATATTTCTGAATGGGTTAAAAGAGGAAATTAGGGTTGAGGTGAAGTTGTACGAGTTGGGCACCTTACCTGAGATTATTCAGAAGGCGATTCTAATTGAGCAGAAGAATATGGTCACTGGAAGAAGGGTGAATTATAACCCTAACAAATCTGGAATCCCTTACAGGGGAAGTTCCTTCAACAGAGTGGTTTCAGTGGAGAACTCTGGGGTGGATTCTTTTAGGAGGGAAGGTTCTGGAGGGGGTAGTTTTACTGGTAGCAGTAAGCCTCCCCAAGATCTAGAAAGGATTAAAGCTAAAGGTGATTACAGGAGGTTAACAAGTGTGGAGATGAGGGAAAAAAGAGAAAAATGACTCTGTTTTAGGTGTGATGAGCCCTATACTAGGGATCACACCTGTAAAAACAGGCAATTGAGGATGCTGATTCTGGCTGAAGATGAAGAAGGAGAAGAGGAGTTAGAATGTGGGGAGGAACAGGAGGTGGCAAAACTCTTACAATTATCCCTCTACTCAATGAAGGGGCTCACTTCTACCAAGTCCTGGAAGCTTAGGGGTGAAGTACAAGGGAAAACAGTGGTGGTTTTGATAGATTGTGGGGCTTCTCATAACTTCATTGCTAAGGAGCTAGTAGAAAGGCTTAAACTCAGGGTGGCAGGGACTAAAGCCTATGTGGTGGAAGTAGGGGATGGTCATCAGATCAAGTGTCAAGGCAAGTGTGCTCAACTCAATCTGAATCTTCAAGGCTTGAGGGTGGTTTAGGATTTCTACTTGTTTGGGCTAAAGGGGGTGGATTTGGTCTTGGGTATAGGTTGGCTAGCAGGGTTGGGAGAAATCAAAGCAGACTTTGGTAAGATGATCTTGAACATTAAGGGTGAGGATTCTGTAATTACCTTGGTAGGTGATCCTGCCTTGACCAAGAGTGAATTATCAGTGGGTGCTCTTATGCAAGTCCTGAAGCAGGAAGGAGAGGGGCTGTTCATTCAGTGTGGTTCAAGGGAATCAGACCAGAGTAACGAGGTGGTTCCAGAAGAAGTACAGAGGTTGCTACAACAACACCAAGCAGTGTTCCAAGATCCTCAGGGTCTACCCCCCTCCAGGAACCATGACCATGCCATACACCTGAAGGAAGGAGCCCTTATTCCCAACCTTAGGCCCTACAGATGCCCTTATTATCAGAAAGCAGAGGTGGAAAGATTGGTGGATGAGATGCTGGGAGCAGGGGTCATTAGACCAAGCATAAGCCCTTACTCCAGCCCTATTATCCTAGTAAAGAAAAAGGATGGGGGGTGGAGGTTTTGTGTGGATTATAGGGCCCTTAATAAGGTTACAACCCCAAACAAATTCCCTATTCCATTGGTAGAAGAGTTGCTAGATGAGATTGGGGGGGCTCAGGTATTCTCCAAGCTAGATTTGAAATCAGGGTACCATCAAATCAGAATGAGAGAGGAAGATGTGGCTAAAACCGCTTTTAGAACTCATGAGGGGCACTATGAGTTTCTAGTCATGCCTTTTGGCTTGACCAATGCCCCCTCTACCTTCCAAGCCCTCATGAATGACATACTTAAGCCCTACTTGAGGAGGTTTACCCTAGTCTTCTTTGATGATATTTTAGTCTATAGTTCTGACTTGGCCACCCATGTACAGCACCTACATACTATATTGTCTCTATTGGCTCAACATTCCCTTAAAGCCAACCAGAAGAAATGTAGCTTTGGTCAGTCAAGGATTGAGTACTTAGGGCACATAATCTCAGGTGAAGGGGTGGCTGCTGACTTAAGCAAGGTGGAGGATATGCAGAGTTGGCCTCAACCCTCTAATATCAAGGGATTGAGAGGATTTTTGGGCTTAACAGGGTATTACAGAAGGTTTGTCAAGGACTATGGGAAGATTGCAAAACCCCTTACTAATCTCCTCAAGAAGGATGCCTTTAACTGGACAAGTGAGGCTACTCAAGCCTTTGAGAAATTGAAGGGGGCCATGGTAGAGTTACCCTTGCTGGCCATACCTGACTTTAATAAGGAGTTTGTGGTGGAGACAGATGCATCTAGTTCTGGTCTGGGGGCAGTGTTGATGCAGGGGGGTAGGCCTCTGGCCTTTTGGAGCAGGGGATTATCTTCCAGAGCCCAGCAAAAGTCTGTCTATGAAAGAGAGCTTATGGCTCTGGTTCAAGCCACTCAGAAATGGAGGCATTACTTAATGGGGAGACACTTCACTATAAAAACAGATCAGAAAAGTCTCAAGTTTTTAACTGAGCAGAAATTATTCACAGAAGAACAATTTAAGTGGGCTGTCAAGATGGTAGGGCTGGATTTTGATATTCAATATAAACCAGGGACTGAAAATTCAGCTGCTGATGCTCTCTCTAGGAAGGCCATGTATTCTGCTATTTCTATACTGTCCAGTGAAGAGATTAACTCATGGGGGGAAGGTCTACAAGAAGATCCAAAATTGCAGAGGATTTGTCAAGAATTGATGATCAACCCTGGGGCACATCCTCACTATGAGTGGAAAAAGGGGATACTTTATTACAAAGGCAGGGTTGTACTACCCAAGGGGTCCCCTAGAATCCCTATTATTATGGCTGAATGCCATGAGACTCCAATGGGAGGGCACTCTGGTCACTTCAGGACATATAAAAAGGTAGCTAGCTTCTTATATTGGGAAGGGATGAAGGCTGATGTCAAGGCCTATGTGGAAGGGTGTGAAGTGTGCCAGAGACATAAATATTCTACTCTGGCTCCAGCAGGGTTATTACAGCCTATTCCCTTGCCTCAACATGTCTGGACTGATGTATCTATGGACTTCATTGGAGGTTTGCCTCGGGTAACGGGTAAGGGGTAAGGACACAATACTGGTAGTGGTGGACAGGTTAACTAAGTATATGCATGCCTTTGCTCTGGGTCATCCCTACACTGCCAAGGATGTGGCCTCTGTTTTCATAGAAGGGGTGGTTAAACTTCATGGTTTCCCTTCTTCTATCATTTCTGATAGAGATCCTCTGTTCTTAAGTCATTTTTGGAAGGAATTGCTAAGGGTGTCAGGAACCTTATTGAAGTTTAGTACCTCATACCATCCTCAATCAGATGGACAAACAGAGGTAACTAATAGGTGCATAGAAACTTATTTGAGATGCTTTGTGAGTCCAAGACCCAAACAGTGGTTGGACTGGTTACATTGGGCAGAATTCTGGTTTAATACCAACTACAGTAGCTCTGCTAAGATGACTCCTTTCAGAGCCCTCTATGGCAGAGAAGCTCCAACATTACTGAAGGCAGGGGCTATTCCTACCAAGGTAGAAGAGGTGAATAACTTGTGCCACCAGAGGGATGATGTGTTAGAAGAACTTAAGCAGAACCTACTTAAGGCTCAAAACCTTATGAAACAACAAGCAGACAAACACAGAAGAAAAGTGGAATTTGCTGTGCAGGATTGGGTTTACCTCAAGTTGCAGCCTTATAAACTAAAATCCTTGGCTAGAAGGACCTGTGCTAAGCTAGCCCCTAAGTACTATGGACCCTATGAGGTAATAGACAAGGTAGGGACAGTGGCATACAAACTAGCCTTACCAGCTCATGCCAAAATCCATCCTGTGTTTCATGTGTCCCTCCTAAAAAGGGCACTTAAGCCCCATCAGGTGCCTCAACCGTTGCCACCTATGCTGAATGAGGAATTGGAATTAGTAGTCATTCCAGAAACCATCACCAACAGCAGAGAAGACAACCAAGGCAACTTAGAAGTGTTAGTAAAATGGAAGGATCTCCCTGATCATGACTCTACTTGGGAAGCAGCAGAGGTCATCCAAGAGAGGTTTCCAGATTTTCAACTTGAGGACAAGTTGATTCTTTTAGGGGAGGGTATTGATAGGTTAAGTAGACAAAGACCTATTGTAAAAAATGTATATAAAAGAGGGAAAAGAGGGGTGTGGCTAAGGGATAGCAATGTTACAGCTATGCCCTTAGGTAGTTAGAGGGTTAGTTGGGAAGTTTGCCTATAAAGCAGACTGAATTTGGGAGGGAAAGTTAGTTAGGAGTTGAGTAAACTGATTGAGGAATCAGTTGGGGCAAGATTCGTGGGAATCTTGCATTTCTTGTAAGCATCTTCTTCTTTTCATACCAATTCTAATAAAACGAGTTAGAACCCTGGCAGAATCATTGATTCTGGGTGGGGGTATTTCTTTTCTACACACATTTCTATTACATTTCTTTCCACTAAGATACCAGTGCTATCACTCATCTTTGCAGGGTCCTTACATAGTGTCTGGACACAAGGAACTACACAGAAACACCATAAAAGCTCTATGTAATGCTGATTTGTCTGAAAGAATCTTTATTGCCGGAAGAGATGTTTCCCTGCCAGAAACAACAATAAGGGCACCAAAAAAGCCTCTTAGATATCTTGGTGGGAATAGAGTGTCACTACGTCCAATCCTCGCCTTCTTCGCTGGTGGTATGCATGGGAGAGTGCGTCCTACTCTTCTTAAGTACTGGGGGGCTGATGTGGATGCAGAAATGAAAATTTACAAGCGTTTACCTCTGAGAGTTGCGCGAAAGATGAATTATATTCAACACATGAAATCGAGTAAATATTGTATATGTCCGATGGGGTTTGAAGTTAATAGCCCAAGGATCGTCGAGGCCATCTATTATGAGTGTGTTCCCGTGATCATTGCAGATAATTTTGTCCTTCCTTTTAGTGAAGTTCTGGACTGGAGTGTTTTCTCTGTGGTGGTGGCAGAGAAGGATATTCCCAATCTGAAGGACATTTTATTGTCCATCCCTATGAGTAAATATCTTACTATGCAAAATAATGTGAAGATGGTACAGAAGCATTTCCTTTGGAACCCAAGACCTATAAGATATGATATATTTCACATGATTTTGCATTCAATCTGGTTCAACAAGTTGAATCAGATACAAACTTCAGAAATATAGAAATAATATAGTTTTGGAGGATAAGCTTGACACAACGGTAAGACGATCATGGAAACAGTCTCTCCGATTATGGGGTTAAGGCTGTATATATTTACCCTCCTCAGGCTCCAATAAATGGGAGTTTTATGTATTGGGCTGCCCTTTAAGATTTTTGGGATGTCCTGTTATTATTATCTGTAATCTGTAACTTGTAATCTGTAATGGTTGATTGTATTTAATTCCACACACAGTAACATTGAACTCTATCTTTCCTCTTGTATTAGCTAGAGGGAGATTTTTTTGTTGTATTCCTAGTTAATTTCTTGATTTAAATTTCAATGTACTAATAAATTTAGGAAAGAAAGGAAGATGGAAAAATTGAGAAAAGAAATGTTACTTTCTGTCCATTCCTTTCTGTTTCTATTTTCTACCTGGTCAACTTTATTGGTCAAGATGTGTGACTGTGTCAGTATGAAGCCTAGTTGTGTTCACTAACTATTTCTGCACAGATTTTTCGTTTTATTAGTTCAAATTAAAAATGCCAAGACGACAAAGGATTACTTTATTTATTCATGCAATGAGTAAGCAAATCTAAATAAATGCTAATGAAAGTTCAAAACAGTGCATATTGATTTAACTTTTAAAACTAGTGGAGACACAATATTGCTTCAAGGTAGTTTTTAGCACATATATAACAGTATTCATATGCCAAGGGTGCAGTACAAATCCAAATACATATGGGGCAGCCAATTACAAAGCTTTGTGTCATATTCATACCAGTAAATGTTGTGAATTGACTATAGTAAACTGAAGAGTCCTGACAACATATGATGGAAAGCATACTAGGAATACAAGGATTCTCCTTTTTCTTTTCTATCTTTGCAGGTCGCAAGTTGAGTTTTGGAGAATAAATCTTTCATTTTCCTCCAAAAAAAACAACTCTCAAACAAAACTGAGGAAGGGGTTGTAAATGAGCACTTGGGTATTTATACTTTGTAGTTGCACATGCATGATGCCATCAGAAAATTAAAGAAACACAGTTTATAGCTGATAAATTACACAACTAGCTTCCAATCTTCAAACTGTTACATTATACTGCTGTTTAATAGATATAAAGGCTCAAATCAGACAATCCAGCTTTCGATCTGCATTTACTTAAAGCATGATATAGAAGTGAGTGAATGAGAGCTAGATAATGTGAGTGATTAGTACCTAAGTAAATCGATACTTCACATGTGAGATCCCTTCTTCATGGAGTATGATATAGAAGCTCAACAATAATTATTATGACACTTGGAGCTCCCGAATGAAGTTTTATCTCCTCAGGCAAAATCTTTGGAGTGTTTTTGATGACGCGGATATGACTACACCAACAAATGAGGAAAATAAGGAACTAGAAGATTGAAGTTGGAAAATCAATGTGCATATTGTCTGTTACCAAAGAAGATGAGTTCTTGCAGAGGGTCAAGGACATGATAACACCGAAAGAAGCATGTGGCGCTCTAGCCAGGTTGATTGCTAGGAAGAGCAATGCAAAATTGTTGTTGCTAGTGAACAAATTTATGTCTCTCAGGCATTAACACAGTATTTTACCAAAGTTAGATATGTTTGTAATAAGGTTGCAAAATTAGACCCAAAAGATGCAATTTGTAAGACGAGAAAAAGGAGGATCATTATTTTTGGATTAAATTTATCATACAATGGTATTATTACCGTCAATCGAGAATGGGCCAAGTAACCTAGTTGACAAAGTTGGAGAATATTATTATGGTCAATAAAAAAGCTTTAGATAATCAAATGTCTAAAGCCTTTATAAAAGAAGAGGATAAAGCTCTTTTTAGTGAAAACAAGGTAGCCACAAAGTTCATTAATAAAGGTGAAAACTAAAGGAGACAGCAAGATTGTTAAAGGAGAAGCTAGAGTGGAGGAGGTCCACAATGAGGGGGAGCCAGTGAACCCCGATAAAAATATGAGATAGAAGTATCACTAGAACAATGACCACTGCTATAACTCCGGAAGGATGAACCATTTTGCTGGAGATAATTGGTTTATGAAAGTTGAAGAGAATGCAATTATCTCCTATTACAAGAATGAAAGTGAATAAGAATGCAATCTCAAAGTATTAGTTACAATTGAAGAGGAAAGATTGATAAGAGACTCTTCCAAAACCGAGGTATTATCAACTTTATGTTTTACACAATTAGAACAGATTGTTCTTATTACCACAAATAATAAACCAATCAATCAATTACAATAATGACTGGATTATTGATTTTGGCTCTTCTAACCATGTGATAGGAGATGTGAAGAAAGTATCAAGTAAGACAGAATACAAAGGAAAGTAAGTGGTGGTAACCATTGATTACCCCAAATTGCCAATTACACATGTTGGTCACATCAAGTATTTTCTCATCATAGTTCTCATTGATTGCAACTACATAATGTAAATCATGTGCTAGTTATGAAGAATAATATGTTGTTCGCGTCTCAAATAACACATTCAGGGAACGACATAGTGTTCAAACATAATGATGTGAAGGTATAGATGAATTTGTAACCAATTGGGATGCGGAAGGGTCAATCACTATAAAGCCAGACCAACATCCTTATGATGGTTCGAAGTTTCAATCAAAAGTCCTACTTCACTTAGCTTAGTGAACGTATTTGGGTCAATAAAGCAACCATTATAATTGAACCTATCGATGATTATTTAAATATATCTCAACCAATTTTATAAAGAAACACTAGACACTAGAGAGAAATTTAAAGAATTCAAGGCAAGCAGAAAGGTAGACAAGGCGATAAGTGTAATACCCTAATTTTCATAAAAAGTATACAATATGTGGAAGTTTAAAATTTGTATAATCATTTAATAATATTTTTATTAAAAGAATCTCTTTAAATCTCATTAAATATAAAAAATAAACATATTAAGAAGATAAATTAATTTTTTACAATGATATGGAACACTAAATTAAAAGGTAGCACATAATGGAGAAGACCTAGAACTAAACAAAAATTCTCTAAAATAATTTATACATTCAAAAGTCATTTATAAAAATATCAAGTGCTTGAATGCCTAATAATGGCTTAACATGGTTATACAACACATCAACTAGAAATGTCATAAACAAAAGCATAATGAAATAAAATTTTTTGGCAATACTATTTAAAAAACTTTTAAACTATGATATTTCTAGTTATTACGAGTATGCAAAATCTCCATGATAAATAATATAAAGGATTAACTTTTTATACACACTAAACCATAATATATTTCATTACTTTCGATTATGAAAAATATGGTCCATCATGATGACATAATCAATTTGCATATATGACACTAAATGCCACAAATCGTCGAGTTTGTACACAACATGCTAATCGGAGGTACTTGCCCCTACATGGTTTATTTGCTTGTGCCTAGACGAATCATTGAGTCCTAAGATCCTTAAACAAACAACATAATTCGATAAAAGATTTAGATAGATCTCTGCAAGATTCACTATATTTGGGTCATACATCCCATTAACAATCATGATAATTGAGTCACGGGTTACCTTAAATAACATAATTGGGTCATAGCAACATCAACAATCAAAATAATTAAATGATAATTTTACCTAAAAAATATGTCCTACAAATAAAATTAAACATATCAGATTCTTAATACTACTATATTGAGATAGACCTTATTTATACAATATTAATCATTAAATAACGATAAAAAACAATTATGAAACGTTACCTAGAGTTAGAATTTTTTTAACATATATTATATAATATAGATTTATGTTATAACATATATAGATAGAAATAAGTGAATATTAGATTTCATATGTATTCAATATTTAAAAATACAAATTATGATGTGTGAAACATTGCAGTGTTAATAATTCTAAATAAAAACCATTATACATTTATTAAGAAGATACAATTAGTGAAGGAGCAACTACACAAAGTGAATAACATGTTACTACTCCACATGATAATCATAGAAGCAGAATGCAAAATGAGATATGATGTAAATAATTAAGTGTAAATAGAATTTATTAAAACTAGCGTGTTGACATGCACTGTCGTGTATATTAACCCGCTTTCCTATCGTTTGTAATGTATAGTTTGTATTTTATAAATTCAAATATAATTTTTTGCGCTAAATTTACGGTTGAATTTATTCAATTGGTCTAATATTCAATTTTTTAAATACACTTTAAAATAAGAAGATAATAAGGATAAAATAAGAAAATAATATTATATGGTTTTTTTGGTAGAAATAAAAAGATATTGAGGACAAAATAGGAAAACACAAATTACACCATGATGGGTGGTTATTTTGTGTTTCTCCTTTATTAATAGTATAGATATAGATAACCAACTGAAAATATAGATTTCCTGAAAATAATAATATACATATAATTAGATAATAATATCTAATTAATATTATTTATTCACCTATACTTTCATGGAAATTAATATTCGAAGGTTATCAATGTTATCTATGATTGCTAAAAAAGTAATTTACCATTTTCTTGCTTTCATCTCCTATGTTTTCTCTTTCTCCTCCTCTTACACTTCTCCCGCCGCCAGTTTTTTGCGGTTGAAGTACTATAATATAAAACTAAGAGACTTTTCTCTCTTATGTGGCGAATAATCCAAATCTCCACTAACCTTAATTCTTATTTTTATTAAAGATAAGATTTTTTACTCTAAATAATATATTAACAGTCGGTAACGAATGTCAACTTTTAAATCTTATCACAAAACAAATATTTTAGTCAATCATATAATGATAAATATCAATTACAACTATTTGATAAAGATAAAATAAAACACACAACAAATTGTACCTTGCAAAATAAAATAATACCTTAACATATATAATTATATCTATACTAAAGTCAAAACAATGATAAATGACCTAAATGTAATTATAAATTTTTAATTAGCATATTGTAATTTGGCCTTCAATCATAGTTATAAAAACCGGACCGTACCGGCCGGTTCAACCGGAAAACCGGTGAACCAGCCCCCTAACCGGTACGGTACAGGTGTTGAACCGGTCAAGTATCAAAACCAGTCAAAAACCGGTCATAACTGGTGAACCGGCCGGTATTTTACTAAACCGGTTGGTTTATACACATATATTTTTTTTTTAAAAAAAACTTAAAAACTCATTACAAGGTGACCAATCTTTCCAACTATTCTTCAACACTTCAAGGCACATGCTTCCAAAACATACTTAGATTATACATTTTGGTTCCTAACATTCGTATATAATCTCAGTGACATTTGTGTAATTTTGGAGTACTATCTGAAGATAGGATTTGGTAGAAAAATATAATATTCATATACGATAACTTTGACTCCTTGATGTTAAATGTCAAAACTCTAAATTTATTTGTTTTATAGAGTGAGTTGTGAAGTTATGTCATTTATTTATATTTTGTGGTTGTTAAGTGGTACTTTTGGATTGATATATGTTTTTTAATTTAGATTTTGAATTTGTTAAAGACTTAAAATTGTTTATTTATGTGAATTTTGAGTATCTACCTATTTGGAATTTTTTTGTTATAGGTTTATACATATATAAATATAAGTAGGTATATCCGACATGCGGTTTAATTACTGAACCACTGGTTGAACCACTGTACCACTATATCAGTACCCTGACCGGTTTGATAACCGGTACGGTTTTAACATCACTGCCTTCAATAGTAAAAAAATGTTCGCTAATTGTTTATTGCACGTCTACTATCTATATATATAAATTAAAAGGGTGATTGAAATTACTAAACTATACACTCTACATTTGTGACAAGTGTCCAAAAAAGAAATTATTTTTGTTAAATTGAATGATTTGTTAAAATTACTAAACTAAACACTCTTCATTTATGATAAGTATCCAAAGAAAATGTTATTTTTGTGAAATAAAATTAAAATTCTGAAAATATCATGTGAAGCTATTATCCCTTGGTTTGCTATTTTTACTCAAACATGTTTCATCAATGTCTTCTTCTCCACTTCTTTACACTATGTCAGATATTATATCAAACACGTAACAATCCTGTCAAATTTTACCACATTTACAAGAGATTTCATAATATAAACATCATTTTGAAAATCCAATTCATAAATCATTGCATGAATTGATCTCATTTAGTTCAAATTCATTAACCCAAAAGATTATATGCAGTAATGAAAGGGACGAAAGTGATGAAGATGTAAAAGATAAATCTATGAATTTCTTCTCTCCCTTAAGTGAAGGAATAAAAAGACAGAAAGACATAGTTTAGATTCAGCATAATAAAAATCAAATTAAAATTTATATAGAAAGTATGGATGAAAACATAATAACCAAATGCAAGAAATACATAGAGAGATTGCAAGTTTGTTAAATCATCAACCTTGACATTTCATATATTTTAAATTAAGTAGTTAACGTAGATATAAATGCAAGCAACAAAATGAATCAAAGAGAAATAAATTAGGTAAAATAGGATAATGATTCATCTTGTACTCAAAAATAGAAACTAAAAGCTAATAACTTGCTTAAAGAGAGAAACTAACAGGAGAAGAAGAGTAAGGAAAATAGAATACTGAATAATAAATATATTATTGTGTATGAGGTTTTGTTTTTAAATCGGCAAAGATTTGCGTGTATTAAAACAATCGTTTTTTGAATATATGACTTTAACAGCACTCATTAAAACAAACGCTATTAAATGTGTGATTTTTAACAATGCTTATTGTAATGAGTGATGATGATATGTCACCTTTAACAACACTCATTTAAGCAATCACTATTAAATAGATTCAAATCGTTAGCGCTTGCTTAAAAAATGATGTTAAATATCAAAATTCTTTAAAATCATGTAATTGTTATATTATGTTCAACAATTGATAATGGAATGATAAATAACATAATTTAGTTACCAAATATAAGTTTTTGTTGTGTAAAATCACATATCTTAATATTCTATTTTAATAATATTGGTTAGTGATTTAGAATATTTTTCTTAAGTAAAAACCAATTGCATTTTTTGTATATGTATGGTCAAGTTATGTTATATATGAAAAATTAGCATATGAGTTTCTCTAACAATTTGGATTATTTTCGCGTAATATTTCCTTGACTTATATCTTTCAAAATAAAATTAAATAATTTCATAAATAATAATAACTAAAACAAGCATTTTTTGAATGTATGACTTTTAACAACACTTATTGTAATGAGCGTCGTTGATATGTTACCTTTAATGATACTTATTTAAGCAAGCGCTGCTAAATAGATTCAAATCAACAACGCTTGCTTAAAAAAGTGATGTAGAATATCTTAGACAAACATACAACAATACTCCTTGAAGAAAGCGTTGTTAAAGTTATATCCACCTATCAAGTTTAACGGTGCTTGTTCAAAAGAATATTGTTAAGTATCTTCCGTATTATATTTAACAACGTTGTGCTAGAAAGCGCTGTTAAAAAACCGTTGTTAAATGCGAATTTTGGCGTAATGTCACATTCTCTATACTCAAACTACACATTATTTTTCAATTTTTTTCAACAAATCTATCATCTTTAACTTTCAATCAAACTCATAGATATAATTTTCTGCTCTTTTCATTTTTACTTTGTCTTTACATAAGAGAAACCTCATCTTCTGGAATACAATGATTAGAAGTTATTGTCTTTTGAGCATGATTAGAAGTTATTGTCACCTCACCTCCAGGAATCAAAGTTAATTTTTCACTATCTAAGTGTGCCAACTTTATATTAGTCAATCACTCTAGCGTGTTTTATTCAAAACAAATTTATACATGTATAGTTTTTATATACATAAAAATTAGCAGGTCAGGATTGTTATTTGGCCTACACTTTAGAAATCGAAATTATCAACCATGATTACCCTTGAATGTATTTCCTTTTATTTTCTAAAAATTAAATAGTTCCTAGTGGACTGTATAATAGACATAAAAAATAAATAAATAAAAGAACAAAAAAGAATATGCACATCAAAAATCACTGTTATTTCAAATTTGATGTTAAATAAAAATTAAATAACAGAAAATTAGACCATGCACAATTTTTAATCCGTAAGACATATCGAGTTAGACAAATATAGAAATGAATGCCAACTCAAAGAGTATAATAACCACATGCAACAAGATTCATTCTCATCATAAATTATTTGACATGTTTAATTATTGAGTATGTATATTTTATCTAATTAGTCAGAGTAAATGTATAATTAATAATTACACTTTAGAAGCCGAAATTATTAGGTATGATTGTTTTTGAATACCTTTTATTCAATTTTCTAAAAACTAAACATTTGTTCCCGCACTTAATTTTAGGATCTAATTAATGATTATATTTTGGGATTGAATTTCTTTTTCATCTTTACTATATTGTAACAATCAAAATATTAATGTAATTGATGTATTCATTAAAGCAATTGATTTATATATGAATTGAAAGGATGTGTAGATTGTTGTAAATATTAGAATATAATACTAAGAAAAATGCTATATCTTCCTCACAAATTAGTATAAAAATCCTCCTAAAATTGCATGGGTCAATTGATGTATATATTTGAATGAGGAAGCGCCAACTCCTATTTAAATACAAATCTTAGTAAATAATCGCATGCCTTAATTTCAGTCCAAAATTCTTATCAAACATTCAACTATTTTGATATCATAAGAATGATCTCCATTAATAGTTTACATAACTTTTAATTCCTTTTGAAATTATAGGGTCAGGTGATTCTACATAACATGAGCTGCTAGAAGAAAAGATTTATCCGAATAAACCACATATAACAATCAACAATCAAATTGTAATTTTATTAGGTAGGATTGATTTTACTAAACAATATCAAAGTAAAAAATAATTATAAAAACGGGAAAATCGGATAGGCTAGAGGGGCAACCCCTGGACCTATGACTTAGGCCCCAAAATTTTTACTTTTTAATTTTCTTTGAAAACTTTATATAATATATCCCATTTTTATTTAACTAATCAATTCAATTATTGTGAGGTTCAAGTGATATATGCTTGATTCTTCTTAAGCAATATCTCGGGTTCGAGTCTTGTGGATGGAAAAATACTCGCTGTGAGAGTTAGCCCCATATATCTGTGGATGAAAAAATACTCGCTGTGAGAGTTAACCCCACATATCTGTGGATGTTCCCGACTCGGGCATGATTGCCTCCAGTGCAAGGATACATGTGGAAACCTAAAAAAATGATTGTGAGTCAAGATAACATTAAAAATACTAAACTTTGAGAAAACAAGAATCATAAGGTTTGAACCACAGTTATGGAATTCTCAATAACACAATTAACTTCTCTTTTGTAAGGCTAAAAAATTATTTAATACAAATTAGATTTCAATCATACCATTGTCACTATTTGACAAACCTTCAAAATAGTTTTTCAAATAGCTTATATTTTTTTGAGTCACTCAAAAAGCTATTGGAGGCATTCGATAAACAAAAATTGAAGGTAACTTGTAGCTTTTAAAAAAGGAGCTTGTAGTGTTTGAAAGTTATATTGAATATTGGTTAAAAGAAAAAGATAATGAAAAGACTTTCTCGAGTCAAGCAAAAAGGAAGTGGCTAGAGATCATCTTAAAGAAAGGGAGAATTTCTAGCCAAGTAAAAGAAATGGCTATGGCGAAACTAACATTAATGCTCTTTTCATTTGGCCACATAATCTTTAAGAGCTTTGACTATAAATAGGAGTGCTTCAAACCATTGTAAGACACCCCAAATACTTAACTTATTGTATATTCTCTCTTCTTGCTCTCTTCTTCTAATATTGTGAGGAATATTTGAGTGTTTGAGAAATACTTGAGTGAGAGTGAAATTAGATGTACTTGGGGTTTGAGAAGTGATTGGAACACTTGTAATTCTTTTTATCATAGAGGAATATTCTTATTGCTCTTTATCCGTGGATGTAGGCAAATTGTCGAACCGCGTTAAATTCTTGGTGTCATTTTCTCTATTATATTTTCTCTATGGGTCTTTCGTTCCAACAAACTAGTATCAAATCTCATAGAGCTCTTGCATGCTAAGCCATATGATCTAAAAGAAAATTCTTAGTATGCTCTGTGTTTGCAACATTGTCTAATCTTACACACCAGAAAAGAATTGTTCTTGTTACTAGAAAAGTATAGTAGTGTGAAAGTGCATGTCTAGGAAATTTTTGTCTTAGGAAACACCTTGTATTTAAGTGTGTCTGTTAAGACCCACCTCTCTTTCCTGGGAACTTTCTTGGTGTACATTCACGGACTACGACATTGTTCCAGTATACGGTTATCATGGCGAGTGCGAAATTTGATTTGGAGAAATTTAATGGAGAAAATGATTTTAATCTCTGGCGATTGAAGATAAAAGCTCTGCTAGTTCATCAAGGCTTGGCAAAGCTTTGGAAGGTAGTAACAAGCTACCACAGAGTCTGACCGAAGACAAGAAGGGTGAAACCTTAGAAAAAGCACATAGTGCAATTTTGTTGTGCTTGGGAGATGAAGTTTTGTGGGAAGTGTCAGATGAAACTACAACTGCTTCATTATAGTTGAATTTGAAGAAAAGAACATATACTCTTCAAACGAAGTCATTTACCAACAGGCTGTATTTGAAGAAAAGAACATATACTCTTCAAATGCACGAAGGAAAGCCCATAAAAGATCATCTGGATGAATTTAATAAAATTATTCTTGATCAAAAGAATATCGATGTTAAAATTAAAGATGAAGACCAAGCAATTCTTCTACTATGTTCCCTTCCACGTTCTTACGAGCACTTCATCAATGATGTATTGTCGAGAAGATCTAACCTTGGACGAAGTAAAGGTTGTATTACACTCGAAAGAACTAAATAAATGAGTATCATATTCACGATCTGAAGACTCAAGTGAAAGTCTCTTTGCTAGAGGAAGAATAGAGAGGCGAAATCAATTTGGTGAAAGAGGGAAATCTAGGTCCAAGTCTAAAGCGAAACCTAGAAATTATAAATGCTTCCACTATCACAAGCAGGGGCATATAAGAAAGAATTGCCCAAAGCGCAAAGGCAATGAAAATATTTATGAATATAAAGATGCAGTTGTTGCAAATGGCTATGATAGTGCAAATGCACTAATAGTCTCAGAACACGAGTCAAAAAATGGATACTTGGTTCTGGATGTTCATATCACATGTGTCCCAATAAGGATTGGTTTCCCACTTACCAACCCTAGATGGGGGCAAGGTCCTTTTGGGAAATAATGCTCCATGCAAGGTCATCAACATTGAGACAATAAGAATCAAGATGTTTGACGGAATCATAAGGACATTGACAAATGTAAGGCATGTTCCAGAATTGAAGAAAAATTTGATTTCTTTGGGAACACTAGATTCAAAAGGTTATATCTACAAAGGTGAAGATGGATCTATAAGAATATCTAAAGGCGTTATGGTTGTAATGAAAGGAAAGAAAGAGAATAGTCTCTATATGTTACAAGAAAACACAATCACAGGTGTTGCTGTTGTTTCCTCAACATCTGATTCTGATGTCACCAAACTATAGAATCCGAGAATGGGTCATGTCAATGCAAGAGGTCTAGCCGAGTTGGCCAAACAAGGATTACTATGCGGTCAACAAGTCGAGAAGGTAGACTTGTGAACACTGTGTTTTTGGAAAGTAGTGTCGGATAAAATTCAATGATGCATTTCATCGAAAAAGAGGCATGTTGGATTATGTACATACTGACTTGTGGGGTCCATCTCAAGTACCTTATCATGATGGTAGCAGATACATGTTAACATTTATTGATTACTATTCAAGAAAGATATGGATCTTCATTTTGAAACACAAAATTGAAACATTTGTTAAGTTCAAACACTGGAAAACCTTAATCGAAAAGCAAACCGGGAGAAAGATCAAGAGACTGAGAACTGATAATGGTCTAGAATTTTGCAGCGGAGAATTCGGAAATTTTTGCAAGGATCACGGTATTGTCAGAAATTATACTATGAGGCACACTCCGCAACAAAATGGACTTATAGAACGAATGAACATAACCTTACTTGAAAGGACAAGATGTATGTTGTCAAATGTTGGACTGCCAAAAGAATTTTGGGCAGAAGCTGTCAATACAGCTTGTTACTTGATCAACATATGTCCATCAACGACCATTGGTTTCAAAACTCCAGAAGAGATGTGGTCGGGTTTTCCAGCAAATTATGAAAAATTGAGGATATTTGGTTGTCTTGTATATGCTCATAACAAAGAAGCACAACTTGATGCAAGAGCATTGAAATGTATTTTTCTTGGATACCCTCATGGTGTGAAAGGATATAAGTTAATGAAGCTGAAATGCTAAAGCCCCATAAAGATTCATCAAGTTAAAATGAAGATCCTAATATCTTGGAGAAGGTGGAGTTTGAGGTGGAGCCAACAAAAGAAAAAAACAGTTGATTAAGAAGATGAAGTCTGTGATGCATGTACTAATACTAATATCTCCCAATTACAACATTACTAGTTGGCTAGGGAAAGGCAAAGGAGACATATAAAACTTCCAAAAAAGTATGGTTATGTTGATATGGTGTCATACGCTCTAAATGTTGCTGATGATATCAGCAATTGTGAATCACAGTCATATGAAGAAGCTATCAACAATAAAGAAGCTTCCATATAAATTTCTACCATGATAGAGGAAATTGAGTCTCTTCATAAGAATCATACTTGGGTTCTTGTGAAGCGGCCAAAGGCTTAAAAGATTGTTGAATTCAAATGGGTCGTTAAGAATAAGGAAGGCATCCCTAGGGTTGACGATGCAAGATTCAAGGCGCTATTAGTGACCAAAGGTTTTATACAAAGAGAATGCATTGATTTCAATGAAGTTTTCTCCCATGTGGTAAAACATAGTTCTATTCGCATCCTACTTGCCGTTGTAGCTCAATTTGATCTAGAACTTGAGCAACTAGATATCAAAACAACATTCTTACATGGTGAGTTGGAGGAACAAGTATACCTGAAACAACCTGAAGGATTTGAAGTTCAAGGGAAAAAAGACCATGTTTTCCTACTGAAGAAATCTTTATATGACTTAAAACAATCTTCTAGACAGTGGTATCGACAATTTGACACCTTCATGCTTGAAAATGGCTATTCCAGGAGTGAACATGATAGTTGCATGTACTATAAGAAGCTTGCAAATAAGTCATTCATCTATTTGCTTTTATATGTTGATGACATGTTGATTGCATGTAAGAACATGTCAGAAACAAGAAACTTGAAAGCTCAGTTGAGCTTAGAGTTTGAAATGAAGGACTTAGGAACTGGAAAGAAAATTATGGGAATGAAGATTCAGAGGGATAGAAAAGAGGGGACACTCTTTCTGTCACAAAATAAGTACATTAAGAAAGTGTTGGAACGCTTTGGCATGCAAAATGCTAAACCAGTCGCTACTCCATTGGCGACTCATTTCAAACTTTCAATGACCTTGTGTCCACAAACTGAGAATGAAAAAGAGGAGATGTCAAGTATAACTTATGCTAGGGCGATTGGCAGTCTCATGTATGTCATGTATGCACTAGACTAAATATTGCACATGCAGTAAGTGTGGTAAGCAGATATATGACAAATCCTGGTAAAGTTCACTGGAAGGCTATGAAGTGGATTATGCGCTTTCTGAAAGGTACCACAAATACAAAGCTTTTGTATGGTAATGTCAAAGATGTTGGAAACAATATCACTAATATGTTGACTCGGATTATGTTAGAGGTCTAGCTAAGCGAAGATCGCTCACCGAATATGTCTTTACACTATGTGGTTGTACTATTAGTTGGAAAGTAACACTACAATTAATTGTTGTTTTGTCTACAAGTGAAGCAGAGTACATTGCAGTAACAAAAGCTGTAAAGGAAGCCATTTGGGAGAAAATTCTAATTGAAGAGTTGGGTATACAGCTCGAAGAAACAACCATCTATTGTGGTAGTCAAAGTGCTATACATCTGACAAAGAATCCAATGTATCATGAATGAACCACTACGCTAGAGTTGCAATTCAACAACACTTATTTTAGATGTATATCAACGCTTTCATGCGCTTTCTGTTTGACTGCACTAGTATATTGTTATCATTAACAACGCTTCTCAAACACTGTTGTATTTAATATATACCACAACGCGTTACACAAGAAGCATTGACATATAGTGCATAAATACAACAGCGCATCGTCCACAAAGCGCTTTCATATAGATCTTACATAAACAATGCATTTATAGGTATTATTAACAGTGCTTATAGTTGCGATGTTGTAGTGCATATATATAACAATGCATTATCAGAAAAGCGTTGTTGTATTATTCATAAATATTCTCAAACAACACCTTAATATAATAGCGCAACACACATTGTGATGTTGTATTAAGCATGTACAACAATGTTGTCTATAAAAAGCAATGTTGTATTTATCCTTTACAATAGCGCATGTCAGGGCTTCTCCTAGAATTCGCTGTTGATTTGTATAAATTAATACATGCACATTCATTTATTAACATAACATACATTCTCAACAACACAACATTTATACATTCTGAACAACACACATTAATAGTCAGAAGTTTGTTTTATTAATATCAATACAATACAAACTACAAACAATGAATATCATATCAATTATATTTTGACAGAGTACATAATTACAAATAAAAAATTAAACAAATTTCAAAGAAACAAAATTATACAAATTACAAACAATCAAAATTAGGCTATAATTATACAAAGACTACTTGCATCTACTTTTTCTTTTTCTTTGATTATTTTTGGCTTGTAAGATCATCATTGCTTGGAGGAACATATTAATTCACCTAAAGCCCTTTATCATGATCATCTCTTGTATATAAATCATCATCCGTAGTTGGTCCACTCTCACGCGACTGATATGTCCCAAAAAAGGATCATCTTCATTAATATCTTCATATTCTTGGTCATCAATATTATTGACAATTATTTTTTTAGTTAAAGAACAATGAACAATTTCATATCAGCTAGGTCACTAACATAGAATACTTGTTGAGGTTGTAATGCTAGAATAAATGGCTCGTCATTATATCTAGCCTATTAAGATTCACCTGCATGAACCCTAACTCATCAACTCGGAAGCCATTGTTGTTATCAACCCATAATCCGAAACATTGTGTAATCCAATTCTCATATTCATTATATCACTCCAAAGTATGACATGTTCGCATATATTGGGTTTCTATCTTTTGCACTTGACATGTGTAAAGTGCGAGCAATAAGAGTCACACCACTATTTTGCATTTTACTTTCATCATCTTGTTTTTTCGTATAAAATGTGAGCTCATTAATTAGGTAACCATGTAGGATAAGACATGAATACTTGACCATTGGCTAACCATTTCAACTTTTCGGAAACTGAATGTGCATTTATATTGAACTCCTAATCAATGCGATATTTTAGCCACTTTATGAAACACCGATTATGCTCTTTGGAAATCCAATTTTCATTCTTACTTGGGTAAGACTTCCTTAGCATCTCCTTGTGTATTTCAACATATGGCTCAACCTCGTCGACATTATGTAAAACATATAAGTGCGCTTGCTCCACTTCGGTTCTTGTTATAGTCAATATTTCATTCCAGTAATACTTTCACCAAATGTTTTTTTTGCATATCGAGGCTTTGGAATGCCCATGAAATCACCATCGATAAGGTATCTGGTACAAAACTCAAGAGCTTATTCAAAAACTTATCGCTCGACAATACAACCCTTTGGTCTTGATTGGTTCTTCACATACCCTTTTAATATCTTCATATACTGCTCAAAGGGGTACATTCATCTCATATAGGAAAGGCCACATAGTTGGGTGTCTTGAACAAGATGAATGCTTAGATGAACCATTATGTCAAAATAAGAAGGTGGGAAATACATTTCAAGCTCACACAAAGTCAATATAATTTGTCTTTGCAATGCATGTAATTTCTCAGGGTCAATCACTTTGCTACAAATTGCCTTGAAGAATAAGAATAACCTAGTTATGGTTCATCAAACTTTTTTAGGTAGAATTGACCGTATTCCAATAGGCAAGAAATGCTCCATAAGTACATGACAATCATGAGACTTAAGACCTTTTAACTAGAGGTCTTTCATTGATACAAGGTTCTGAATGTTGGAAGAGTAGCCTTCTGGAACTTTAACACCATGTAGAAATTTACAAAAGTCCATTTTCTCCTTCCTCGACAAAGTATAAGTTGCTGGAGGTAAAAATGTACGTTTTTCCTTCATTATTGATAGTAACTAGGGACTAACCAATTCCAACCTTGCATTCAAGCCATCTTTGGCCTAACCAGGGACATTAAGTAAGGTACCAAAGAGACTTTCAAACACATTTTTTCAATATGCATAACATCGAGGAAATGTCTTACATATAATGAACTCCAATATCGCAATTCAAAGAAGATTAACCTTTTCTTCCACCCATTTGTGACAATTTATTTTGAAAAAGGTTTACGAATGTTATTTTTCAAACCCTTTAGCTTTTAAAATAATTGGTTATCCGTCAACGGCAAAGGAGCACGATCTTCTTCATTGTTTCCATCAAATGCTTTTCTCCATCATCGATAGTGATGATCTGAATGCAAAAATCTACGATGGCCAAGGAAGACATTCTTCTTATAGTGTTCCAACCTCATTGAATGAGTATTATCTTCACATACAAGACATGCAAAATGCCATTTTGTACTATATCCAGACAGATTACCATAGGTAGAGAAATCACTTATTATGTCGAACAACAAAGCCCTCAAGTTGAATACTTATTCTTTATACGCATCATATACATTTATGCTCTTCTCCCACATTTCCTTCAAGTCTTCAATTAATGGAGCCAAATATATGTCTATGTCATTTCCTGGTTGTTTAGGTCCAGAAATTAACATAAATAACATCACATATTTGAGCTTCATGCACAAAGAATGAGATATGTTGTATATCACCAACATCACTAACCATGTACTGTGGGAGAAACTTTAAACACTGTGTGGATTAATTACACCCGTTGACAATACAAGGCGTAGATTTCTTGATTCTTGATGAAAACTAGGATAGTCATGATCAATTTTTCTCCATTGAGGAGAATTTGTAGGATGCTGAAGCTTGCCATCTTTAATCTTTTCTTCATCATGCCATGCCAACGTCTTTGCATCTTTAGTATTGCTAAACATACGCTTGAATCTTGCTTTGATGAGAAAATACCATACAACCTTTTTTGGAATTGAGGCTTCCTTCTTATATCGTGATGCATTACATTTTGGACAAAACTTTAATGAAGCATGCTCATTACAAAATAAGATGCAATCATTTTCACAAGCATGTATCCTAGTGTAGTCCATGCCAATGGAGCGTAACATTTGTTTTGCATCATAAGTTCGAGAAGAGAACACATTATCTTCCGATAACTTCTCCTTCAAAAGTGCAAGCAAGTCGGTGAAACTCTTATCAGTCCATCCATTAACATATTTCAACTTATACAACCTTGACATCGCTGCCAATCTTGTGAATTTAGTACAAACATCATATAATGGTTTCTCAACATCACTTATCAACCACTGAAACATCTCAAGACAATTCTGAAGATCCTCTTCGATAACGTTTGCCATTTCCTCGAAACGATCATCTTCATATGCATTTGTGTAGTTGTATTTCATATACATCTCATCATCATAATCCACAACGTCTCTATTCTCACAATGTCTTGTCCAACATGGGTAACTTTGATCAATATTGTGACACACTAAATGAATTTTTAACTCATTTAAAGTATTTCGGTTTGAGTAACAACAACTTAAGTAAGGACATACAATTCTATTAGGATTTTCAGCATTCTCAATTGCAAACCTAACAAATGATTTCACTCCTTCCACATACTCATTCGTCAATCGATTGATATTCATCCATTTTCGATCCATTTTCTATTAACAAAAAATATAATGAGAATAAATCCCTAAAGCAAAAACTTGGAGTTAAGCTCATCAAGCAGAGCAAATACATTATTATGTAATTAAAATGAAAGAAGTCGGAAACCCCAACTCAATACAAGCTAAGTGAGTGAAATCACTTTCACTCATTTATATGGAAAATATTTATAACTCAATACATAAATATAATGTAATTAAAAAGGGAAATCATTATAAGGAAAATTCACTTTCAATTCGGTGTTGAACGCGTGAATGATGATTTTGAGGTTAAACGAGTGAAGAAGGATTTTTAAAATCGGTGAAGAAGGATTTTTAAAATCGGTGAAGAAGGATTTTCGAAATCGATGAAGAAGGATTTTCGTGTTGAATGAGTGAATGATATTCGAAATTTGGTGTTGAATGATGATGAGGTTGAATGATTGTCGAGGTTGATTTTGAGAGTAGATGAGTTTCGCTACTGAGTAAATGAGTATTGGGATAGCTGGAAGTTTGAGAATATTGCGATAACAGGGTATGATAGCATCTTTAACAGTGCATAATGAAGACAATGATGTCAATGATAACTAATCAACTGCACCACCTACAAATAGTGTTGTGAAAGAACTCCTCATTTAAATATAAAGAAGATAAGTATTCAACCGCGCTTTTATACGAATGGATTGTTGAATTAAACATAATCAAGAGCACATCGTTATAGAAGCACTATTGCATAGATATAACAACAACGTATTCATAAGAAAACACTGTGGAAGAACTTCCCACTCAAATATAGAGAAGGTAAGTATTCAACATTCATGTTTATTTATATCCTCGACTTCATTGATGCTAACGTATTCTTCAGCATCAATCCCGAAGACTTCCTTGGGAATTGATATAGTTATTATATCATCTCCCCTATTCTGTACATGCTCAAACAACTGAATACAATAGTTGATAGTTTTCTTGGAGCTCACATCCCCCGAAGATGGCTTAGTCTTTTGGGTGCTACTAGGGTGATACGTACATTTTTATGAAATATTCAATAAAAAACATATCAATTATAGATGAATATATATATATATATATATATATATATATAATATGAGTGAGCATAAGGTGAAAAATCATACCTTAGAAGGAATTATTTGTACAAGGTCTACTGGTCAAGCCACAAAAGTGCATATAACCCCTCAAACTGTGAAGATATCCTCATCGAGAGGAACTGACAGCAACACATCATCATCGATTGCAATATCAATCGAGACTTTCACATGATGGTGTGGGATAAGTGCATTATGCAGCATATCACCTGTAACACCGCAAATTTTACGATTTTGAATTATAAGATTTTATTAATATTGTTATTAATTATATTTTTGAAAATGAATTTCTGGGAATTTTCGGTAAAGAATTAGACGAAACTCTAGTTGAGTTTTAGTCTTGTAATTCTATTTCCAATTTGGTGGTA